>NC_092696.1:15492407-15639907 GCF_964275005.1 Diadema setosum | reverse complement strand
ACAGACAACAAAACAAATCTAAATCAAAAGAAATGCATGACCTATTGAACGTAACCGGATACTCGACATCTTATTATGCTGCTTACCAATCCACCAAGCCCCGACCCACTGCGCGTCTTTCGGTCCTACTCCGTACTTCTCCGGATCGTCGCGGTAGAAATCCACCCACTTGCGAACCGTCACGCCGCCGATGAGGAATCCGACGATCCGACCGAATCCGAACATGCTCTGAACGTAACCTGTACAAGTGGGGAAAAATACACACAGAGTGGAGCAAAATGTCAGACGGTTATGTAAAATCATTCATCTTTATCTTCTCTGAAGTATTAGTCATCGCGATGAAATCAAAATCAAAGCAGTAGGCCTACTCGGGAGGCCACTGACAATATTTAGCTTCTTGGGCTCATCCCATGAATTTTCTTTCCTCTTTATTTTGCTAGCGTTTTCTTTACACCTTTTATGACAACTGTATTAGTGATCTATCTTTATAACATGGTAAGAATAATAAAGTCGATTTTTTTTTTCGTCATGAATAACAAGTGTGGTTGAATCGTAGAAAAAAAAAAGATAACTAAAATAGTTCTGTAGGTTCTAGGTATAATCTAGATCTCTTGATCATACCGATGTACATGGCCGAGGTCGCCGTCTTTACGTTGTCGTCGATGTACGACATGCCGAGCGCCATGACGGGGGTCCAGCCGAGACCGACGATGATCTGGCCGCAGATGATGAACACGAAGGCCGCGTGGTTGCCCGATTCCTTGTCACCGGTCTCCTCCGCGCTGCAGTGGTCCGCCGGCGGGTCCCCGATGTTGCACACGTTGGCAGAGGTGTCGTTTTCACCCGAGGAGTCTACCACGGGGCTAGTGGGGTCAACACATTTTAAACGATCAATTTATGGTCATGAGTTTAAAAGAACTGTGGCGTCTGACATATAGCTTTATCAAAAAAAAAAGTACGGTCCGGATATTATAAAAGACAATTTATGAAATTGTCCTATTTCGGAAATTAAGAATATGCGGAAAATGATAATGCACTTGCTTTACAGATTACACAGTAGTTTGACGATATTAGAAGTCGTGCATGTTGTTAAATGAATGTAAGGTTAAAAGTAAGTTGAAAATTTTCAGGACTTTTGGTTCTGAGATAAATCTTCAGACATTATTTGCAGAAGAAAGAAATACCATCTGCCACACGATAGCATGAAGATCATACCGTGCATCATTGTGCTTTTGTGTTTTGCTGTACACTTTTTGCCCTCCGTCGCATGTTATGGGGGGAAAAAGGATAGAGCGCATAATAGGCTAGGTGACTCGTTTCACCGCTTATAATAGGCTATATTTTTGAGCCCATTTTGTATTGTCAGATATAGCACACATTTAATTGCATAAAATAAGTTTCCGTTTCACGTCCAAATAGAACAAAAGCATAATAAACAAACTTACACGTAAGCGCCGAAAATGAACTGCGGCAGCAGCGCCACCAACGCGCCGACGCCCATGAGCATTGCGCCAAGTCCGATCCATAGGGGGCGCTGGCTTGTGGGCTTGCCGCCGTAGTAAACCACGAAAATCACCAGAACAAGAGACGCCAATTCGTACATGCTATTGATGAAACCCAGCTTGGACGAAGGCAGCTGGTAACGGGTTTCCAGAGAGGTCACCGCGCTGCCGAAGGTCCCCGAGTTGAAAGCATCGGAGGCCACTACCCAACAGAGCAGCACGCAGAAGAAACGTCCCGAGGCCAGGAACTAACCAGGAACAATGATAATCATGCCAAACTATAGTCTTGTGGGAAATACATAATTGTTGCTAATATTCCCCATCCACCCCATCCCCTTCCAGTCAACTATAGGAACATTCCAAGATGAAAATTCCAAGATGTCACTTCTCAGTATACGTAAGTTTCGTTATATAAAATATTTAAAAACAAACAAACAAACAAACGTAGAAGACAAGATCTGGGCTCCATTTAATAATAATGATAAAAAAAAAAGTTGATGTGATAACAACTCCTTCAGGAATGGCAATTGCCATGGTAACGCAAATAATCCAGCTTCCTGATTGGATGTTGGTATGGGAAGTTGCCATGACAACAAGAGTTGTTATATTCCGACATCTTATATGAAATGGGTCCATGCAGTCGTTGGTTTTCTGACATTTATTTAGTTTCGTGATAACTCCCATGAATCTTCAACTGGCTGTCTTATTTGTTTGTTTGTTTTTTCTCGAAGATGGCTCATTTTTAACAGTTTTTGTAATATGAAATTTTGCAAAATAATGTGACATCTTGTGACCATCTTGTTAACATCATTGCAGTTGTATACAAGTGGATTTTTATTACGCTACGTACCACCCCGCCCCAATAGGCACACTCACACACGCGTTCGACGCTATATAGGCAAACAACCAGCATATTCAAATAATATTATGATTTCAGGGTACAAACTCTAATAGGAACCTAAATCAATAACGTACCTAAATCATTACCAACATTCTTTTCTCTGATATCACAATACTGAGTAAAGCAATTTTAGTCATTTCAGTCGTCAACTACAATTACTTGTAGTGCTTCCAAGCACAGTGTCTGCGCTCGGGTGGTTTCCGGTAATAAACAAAAATAATTGTGTAAGTCTTTTGTATAATGATATCAGTTGTTTGTGTTTACGGTGTCATGCACTAGACCTACTTCTGTGATGAGGTATGAGTTTTCTTCTGTTTGTCAGCCCTCTGTGCAATTTTTGTTTTGTTTTGTTTTGTTTTGTTTTGTTTTGTGTTTTGTGTTTTGTAAGATCGTAACTGCTTTGTCTACCCTCCGCTGGTTCCTTTTTGTCTTGAAATGATGTTTTCTTAAAATGCAATGTATATCAGCAGTACAAAAATTTTCATTTGCACAGAGGACATGCAGACAAAATTGAAGAAAACTAATACCTCATATCTTCACTCCTCTGCTTAATAATCTCTTGCTTTCATTCACTTCTGTTCTTATCTATCAAGTATTCATTATTCGTTTGATCGAAATTGATTTCTCTTCAATCTATTCCAAAGAACATCTTGTAATTGTCTTTGCTACCACAACAATGTATTCCAGCATGGTCACTTCAAACAAGAACCGTGGACTCCCGTTGACTCCCGTTGAGAAGTAATGAAACAAACGAAACTAAACACAGAGATGTCAGTGTATATGCAATATACAGGAGGTACCACACTGCATACAGAGTGGCGTGAGTCAACAAAACATGGTGACTCAATTTCCCAAACGTCGGGGATTTCTACTTCATTATTGTTTCCCAATGCGAGCAAGGGAATTTGTGTAAAGAATGCGTGCGTGTCTTCTTCTCCAGATGATGTTACACAATTCTCGACTTCTAGGAGCTAACAGTCGAATCAGTTAAGTTAAGAGGGCAATGAGGTACAACTGCCTTCTGAATAAACCCCGTTGATAGATCACCGTCTTTAGACAATATTAGCATTGCAAACTCTGAGATCACGTGTTCTTATTATAGAGTTAAAGGGATATTCCCCAAGATATTATGTCAGTCGAGTGCACGCAAGAAGAATATTATCGTAAACGACAGTAGGTGTGAAGAAGTACGAACAGAGTAAATTGATCAAAAAACATAAATTCTTAAAGTTTCGATGCCGATATAGGGAAATAAGAAGTCTACAACAATATTAGCGTTGTCAAAGCAGTACACAGATATAAAAAAAGAGAGAAAATGAATAAAACTAATGCGCAAAACATCTATTCTTCGAATGAAAAACCACACATTCCTTCTTTTTGTTACTGCCATATGTTTAGGGCAATTGATTGTGACCGTGCGTCACGAAACCAACAAAAAGTCTTACACACCGATTTTGTGTTAGACTCAAAATAGGTGAAATGGGTCCACTTAATCAATCTTGAAAACTTATATTTTTTGAAAGAGCAAGACTTCATCTGCATCATAGTAAAATTTGGGATCATAAAATAAATAGGGAATTGTGTATTCAGCAGATGAAATGGGTCAACTGAATCAATCTTGAAAATTTAAATTTTTTGAAAAAGCAACACTTCATCTGCATCATGGTAAAATTTGGGATCAAAAAATGAATAGGAATTTGTGTATTTAGCAGTTTTCCAGAACTTTTTTTTTTTTGTGTAGAATATTGTGATTAGGTGTGTCTTAGAGTCCCCTATTCATTTCTTGCCTGTACACACTCCCCACTTTCAACTGTAAGAACTTTTGAAAGGATAATGTTACTGCTTTGAAGGTTGGTTTCAGCCATGGATATAATACGTTATTAGAACATGATCAATTTCAGCCTAATCTGATAATTTCTTCATTGTTAAAGCTACGGAGTAAAAAAATCCTGTTTTTTAATGCTATTCATTGTACAGCTAGCACGGCGTGGTAAAATTGAGCGCTTGAATAGACCCTTGAACCTTGAAGATAATCCCGATATACAGCAGCTTGTCCATGAAGCTAAACTGGGATGGGTGTGCGACAGTAGGTGACAGTGTTAGAATTAAGAGTAGGTGACAGTGAAAAAAGTTGTGTGTATAGTAAAAACAAAAAAACAAAAACGTGACTGTGCAAGTACCCTATATACTTAAACAGCATCTTTTCCAAGTAAACACTTTTCAACATTATGCGTTTTCATTTCAATATTTAGGTGGGTTATATAGGAGAGTCCATTTGAATTGAGTTATACATCATTTTAAAGCTTAAAGTCTGCTCTTTCAGAATCTGTCCTTAACTAAAAATAAATGTCTGGCGACTTTTTGTTGGTTTTGTGGTGCAGGGTCACAATTACTGCCGCTGCCTTCTGAAAGAGGCAAGTCAAGCCCTCTTTCATTCCGCTAGACATTATTATTCTATGGCATTTTCCTCACATCTAAAAAGTAATGTTGGCTACTTGGACAACGCGAGTTGTTGTAGTCTTCTTATCCAGCACTGGCATTAAAGACATTTTGAAAGTTTATATCTTTTGATGTAGATTATAATGATACGCGTTATGTAAGACAAAAACGAGGAGAAATGATGACGGTGATGAGTTGTTGGATCTAAAACGTAACTTAACTTACTTTAACTTAACTTAACTTAACTTCATTAACTTCACTTTGATAGTTAAACTTAACTCAACTTAACTTAAAAATCCGTGCTTTTAGTTCAGTACCACGGACACCCATGGTCAGCTGGTGGCATAAATTGAATAGTTCCTTAATTTACAAAAAAAAAAAAAAAAACAAAGACAAAAAGAAATAGAAAGTCAAAATGGACTTCGTGGTTGAAAAAAAAAAATCGGGACCCCTGGTAATATTAGCAAAATCAACTTTGGAAGGATCCATTGATCATATTAGGAAAATCGACGTTGAATAACCGACAACCTGACGTGGACTGAAAAGAGTTAACGGCAGCGTTCTGTTTGAGAAGAATTACAGTGAGGAGGAATAGATTGATATCATAGAAGTTATTCATTAACCCTTTTCCTCCTCCTCCTCCTCTCCCAAGCTTTTTTTTTAAGGCTCAAAAAGCCATCTTACCTGTAATCTTGAAGGACGCCAGGAGAAGCAGCCGTAGCCTTTACTCTGCGAGCGATCCTCGTCCACCATGCAGTAACGGTCGTCCGCCTTCGCGTCCGCCTGCTCGTTCATCATCGGCGACGTCGTGGTGCCGTTTTCCTCGATCTCCTGCGTCATGACGATCAGAGAATCGACGACGGGTCCTTATGTTATAATAATGTTAACGCGGTTAAGAATATCCTGTCCTCTGCGTTTGGCTTACGCTTGTATTCCTGTCACAGAATATAAGAACAGAATAACTTGTGAGTGGGTCTAATGTATACGCCATGTTCATAGAGAGTCAAACTCTCGACAAAGATGCAATGAATGAAAAATCTGTCGTGACCTAGAACTGTAAAATAATGCTAGTATGTTAATGTGTAACAGCAGGGTATAAAAACAAAAAGATGAAACGTAAACCCACTAACACACACATGCACAAAGCACACACACAAATAAAATAGAATAATATAGCAACTAATCATGAGACGAAGCAAATAATAAAGAAAGAAACAGACAAACAACATCAATAAATCAGCAATTATCATAATCATCGTTTCCTTCAATTCGCAGGATGCGGCAACGATCTTACTTACTTAATCTAAAGAGCACGAAATCTAGTGTTTCTTCCTGTCACCGTATGAGTACACACGACGGTAAATGCGACGGCTAATTATGTTAAATTTCTAGCACTCCGCGAGAGTGACTTCCGTGACTGAAACGAACTGGACACCTGCCAGAGAGTGATCGCCTGACGCAAAGTGCCCCAACTTAACTGACATTGAGCGCCTTAAAAGTTATTCAACTTTTAGATAGGAGAGAACAATAATCAGTGACCCGCACAAAAAAAAAAAATAAATACTGGGCGACTGACGTATCACCAGCCGGCTCCTCATGTGTCACAATAAAGACGATACGAGATATACTTCGAGCGGGCTCTATCTATACCAGCATAGAGGGGCAAACTCTTTTTTCTTTTTTTTTCTTGGAGGCTAGGAGGGTTATGAATGATGACGCAAATGATCAATGCTGGCACATTGACAATACGTAAGGATACATATCCAGGGCCAGTCCTCGCCCTCGCCTTCACGTATACACCTGTCCTTTATACTGCCATACTTTGGCAAAAGGAAGCAAGTGACATACCACCCGAATTTGAGTTATTGATGTTTTCATAATTCACATAATGAGCTCTTCTTCCAGGCTAAATTTCATGCAGAAACACTCATCCTACTAAGAGATATATTAGATAAGACATCATGATAGTCCATTGACGTCAGTGTAAATGACAGACACATTTTGCTCTTTTACGAGAAATGTCACTTTTGTCACTTGCTTCCTTTTGTCAAAGCAGGGCAGTATACCCCTACCACTTGTCGATGTTGTAACTTAACGAATTAGGAGGTTGGGTGATCAAAAGTATGTCAAGTAACATCTCACAAAATGCTTAGGGACTTTACTTGACAATCTTCATTGTCTTTTCTCTTCTTTATCTTGGTTGGTTCTTGGCTTTGGTTCCTTATTTCAGGAAGGACGTTATTTCTGTTTTTTCTGTAAATGATATTAAGTGATATCTTTCAACATTTTACCTAAAGCTTTTTAATGCCAGAAGGAGACAAATTGACTAAAGTAGAGAAATGACAAGCAATAAGTCAAATCAAAAATATAATATCTAAGTACACGTGACATTGCAATGTGAGGGAACATAAATATAGGTAACAACAGCTAGAAAGTTTATAAAAATGACCGCTATGTTAAGCACAGCTTGAAGGAATGAAATATTTCGACGTTCAAAAAAGAAAAAAAGAAAAAATAGAGGCAAAGATTGTAATGATGTGTTACATGTCTACATCCCCTTGAATTGTCAGAATTGATAATACAGAAAATATAAATAATCGCTTTAATTACTGGAAGTGAGGGGCGTATCCGACAACATTTTCCTCATTCATGTGATGCGATGTGTCGCTGCATTTACCTAATCATCTTCATTGCGCTCTTGAGACTGTGAAATTCACGATGAGGAATGTACTCAAAATAATTGTATACTGTGTCACGTTCCATCTCTATAATTACATGTCGCAACATTTCCATGTGAAATAGAGAGAGAGAGAGAGAGAGAGGGGGGGGGGGGGGAGTAAGACAGACAAAAAGTGAAAACCAAAAACCAAACAAACCACGTCGTTTAATCATAGTACAGATGCAGCTTTCGAAAGCTCTCGTCCACCCCATAGCTTTGGAATGATATCTCTTACTGTTTTGACATCAACGTGTCTTTTCTTCTTCTTCTCCTTCTTCTTCTTCTTCTTCTTCTTCTTCTTCTTCTTCTTCTTCTTCTTCTTCTTCTTCTTCTTCTTTTGCATGGTCCCACAACTTTCCACATTCTCCAACTATCCCACACTCATGCAATGTGCTCATTGTCATGGACAGATATTACCCTCTCTGATCCAAATAGCCCGTTTTTTTATTGCATTCAATCCCCCACCGCCAGCACCCCGTCTCCATAATGTCTGTTGTACCTCTATGTATTCCCCTTATTTGTTTATTCTTGTAATCTCTATTCCTTCTCTTCTGACCCAGTGGAGATACCTTTCATGTCAGCCCTGTCAATCCTCAATTTCATTTTCTTCTTTTTTTAAACTACCATGTCTTTGCTGCAAGTTCTTCTTGAAAGCGTCTCTTAAATTAAGCCCGATTTGTAGTTAATCAGAGCCCTGTTACCTATGTAATCCACGGTTCCTGTTGGGTATTGCACAAAAACATGATTTTTTTTTTTTTTTTGAGAAGGCGCCTTACTTAAAATGGCACAGTTGCTACGTTAAAGGACAAGTTCACCGTCATAAACATAAGGATTGAGAGAATGCAGCAATAATAGTAGAACACATCAGTGAAAGTTTGAGGAAAATTGGACAATCGATGCAAAAGTTATGAATTTTTAAAATTTTTGTGTTGGAACTGCTGGATGAGGAGACTACTACAGCTTGTGATGTCGTATGCGTATCAAGAAAATGTAAAGAAAATTCAACATATTTTCACTTTTTTTCGCATAATAAAAAAGCACTTGACTTGCCTCTTTCTAAAGGCAGGGGGCATAATATTACCCATAACATATGTCGGTAACAAGTCAAGGGAATGTGTACTTTTTTCAAAAGATGAAATTTTGTGAAATTCTCTTTATATTTTCCTTATATTGTTGTACTCATGTGACATCATACACTGTAGTAGTCTTCTCATCCAGCGGTCACTGCACAAAAATTTCAAAAATGCATAACTTTTGAACGGATTGTCCGATTTTCCTCAAACTTTCACTGATGTGTTCTACTAATATTGATACATTCTCTCAATCCTTATGTTAATGAAGGTGAACTTGTCCTTTAAGGTGACTCGAACTCGGAACCTTGTAATTGACCACAAGACCAGTGGTCATAACCACTGAATACTGAATTTGATAGTTAATAGCAATTATATCAGATAAAAGGGTCTCGTACAAAGATACGCTGTACTCTATCACCGGTGCACATATGAAACAAAGAGTTGTAATAACAATCATTGGCAATGTCAGGACCTAGAATCTACCTGATTTCCATGAACAGGAGAAAAAAAAAATGAAACGAACCGATTAACAAACAAACAAACAAACAAACAAACAAACAAACAAACAAAACAAACAAACAAACAAGTACAAGCAATCAGCGACAGCATCGCGGAAATAGCTCTGTGGGGTTCTAGTTGTAGAAAACCGAACTAGAAAGTACACACAACTTCTATCCTGTGAAGACAACAACAAAAACAGCAACAACAGCAACTTCCCCTTCAAAACAATAAGAATTCCAAAGCTATCATAATTAACATTTCAAGGTGATTATTGTTGTTGTTTTTTTTTTCTTCGCTTGCGTTTGAAATTTTATTTTCAAACCAGGGACGTAATTTCCTTTAACCCATACCCACGTAACAATGGGCGGAATGAGACTCGTCGGTAACAGCCCTCTCACACAAGTCAAGCAAAATGTAAAACAGGGGTTACCAATCCACAGACTCTTAGCTGCGTGAGTGTCCAGAAACGAAATATACCACATAAGACATCATTATTATAGTGTATGGTTATTTATGAACAGACACTATCATACGGCACACCTCTCAGAGGAATTAGAACCTTGAACCTTGAAGATATAATCCCGATGGCAGCTTGTCCATAAAGCTAAACTGGGATGGGTGTGCGACAGTAGGTGACAGTGTAAGAAGAGTAGGTGACAGTGAAAAAGTTGTATGTACAATAAAAGGGTGACTGTGCAAGTAAAATCCAGGGCTGGGTTTAGAGTAGCCTGGAGCCCACAGGAGGCTGCATCCCTCCAATGACAGGTAAGGCGGCCTCCTGGC
The DNA here is from genome assembly GCF_964275005.1 of Diadema setosum. Taxonomy (NCBI): domain Eukaryota; kingdom Metazoa; phylum Echinodermata; class Echinoidea; order Diadematoida; family Diadematidae; genus Diadema; species Diadema setosum. The sequence goes on along the minus strand of NC_092696.1, from coordinate 15,629,989 downwards.
TGCAAGAAGAGGTAGGTGGTTCCAGATCCTGATTGTGCGGGGGTAGAAGGAGTATTTGTAAGCATCAATGGTTGCTACAAGAACTTCGTACTTCAGACTGAAGGTGACTGTGTCTGCCGAGATATTTGGCCGGGGTATTGTACACTGGAAGTGGGATATTGACATGATGGTATATAGTGAATCTTGAAGAACATGGTGCATTGTGCAAGAAGTCTGCGGGTGTGTAAAGTGTCCCATCCCAGCTTTTTCACAAGTTCTGTAGCAGAGGTATTTCTGCGATAGTCATGGTGGACAACAGCAAGTCCGTACTTTATCGTCCTGTTCATTAACGGTTCTTCAACTTTTTTCATCATATTCAACGTCAAACAACATAATTTCTCTGTCTCCAAGAAAAAAAGAAAGAAATACGCATCAAAGAATAACAACAAAAAGGAGACACAGAGAATCAGCCAGTATGGCAACACAACTTATCGCGTGCAATTCAATGGAGGTAGGTAAAGTTGCACAGAAACTTGTATTGATTTTCATCAATAATTGCCACCTTGTTTGTGGGGGCGGGGTATAGGGTCGGCACGCAATCAAGCGTTTCCTTACAGTATACTGTAAAGAAACACATGACTGCGTGCCAACCCTATTCTCTTCAAGAAAAGACAATTGATGCTGTTTGTCAGTGCTTCAAGGGAAGGGTACCAGTCGAAGTTCAGGCGCATTCAGAGTTGGGGAGGGGGGGGGGGAAGGAGGAGGTTCTCTGCTACATGACGTCATTTGTTGTTGTTATTGTTTTCTTCTGCTGTGCAAAACAGATACATTCCTACGAACGTACGGTAGGTTTATTTGCCTCAATCAAACACGTCCTGGGTTTCAAATGTTATAGCATCATGTTTTCTCATTTGCAGTTGCGCATAATTGCCCATTACAGGATTTGACTTCTTAAGTTTACTACTTCTTAAGTTTACTTCTTACGTTTACTTCTTAAGTTTACTACTCCCCTAGAAGAAGTTTCTACTTTTAAATTTCTTGGTGTTTGCGTTGATAACAAGCTTTCATGGAGGAATCATATTGATAGCATATGTAAAACTATTTCACGAAACATTGGCGTAATGAACAGATTAAAATATTATCTTCCTTCATATGCATTATTAACTCTTTACTCTAGTTTGATACTACCGTATCTAAACTACGGGATTCTTGCTTGGGGTAATACATATCAGATATTACTTGATAAACCTTATTTATTGCAAAAGAAAGCGCTCAGAACTGTTTTTAACCTAACTACACGAGAACATACAGATCCTTTGTTTTTTTTTTACCATGAAATACTAAAAATGAAAGATTTGTATGTGTTTCAACTTGGTCAGTTCATGTTTAATCATAACAGCAACTTTTTACCCAAAATATTTCACGACTCTTTTCATCGAAACAGTCATGTACATAACTATCCTACGCGACGATCCAACGAATTCCATCTTCCATTCATGAGAACCGTACATGCCCAAAATACATTTCTGTATACCGGACCCAGACTTTGGAATAATCTAGATAATAGCTTAAAAGACTCACCCTCATTCCTCACATTTAAATACAAATTCAGAAAACATTTGTTATCTACTTATAATTCTAGATAATCTGAATTAATTGTTTTAATTCATGCTTGAGGTTTCACCTGTCCTGATGTCGCAGCACTTGGCGTGTTCTGTATGCAGACCTCTCTTCTCTCTTTATTCTTCTTTCCTCTTCCTTCCTGTCTTTGTTCCTCGTAGACTTGTATTGTCACCGTCTTCTCTCTTCTCGGTACTGTCTCGCGTCGTATATGTGTGTGGGTAACTGAATGTCTGTACGAGTGTGTCGTCCTTCTTATATTTTCCCGGTACACCAGTTCAATGAACACCGTCAGGGCATTAGCATTGATACTTATTTCCTATTATTGTCGAAGCCAGCGTATAGCTATATTTTTACAAACGACTTAAGTAATCTATATTCAATATAAATGCTGTAAGAAAATAATAAAACAAACTTGAATAATATATTGCTTACTCATCAACTATCTAGGGATCCACGTCCTACAAGCTTAGCTTTTTCGTGGATCGCTATTTTCCAAAATTGAAGTTATTTTCTGAAAGCTCGCGAAGTATACATGTATACGCATCGTTCCTTCTGATTATTGTACATATGTTGATGTATATAATCTATTTCGTATATTACATGAACCTTTTGTAAAAGTGTAGACAATATCATTTTATGATATGTATACTTTGTATTACGTTTTGATTTTCGTTGATTGGAAATAAACTATGATTGAACTTGAACTTGAAGTTTTGCATCCGTAAATAGTTCAGTTGGGTTCATTTATACCTTGCATCGGCCGTTAGGGTTGCACGATCCTGTCAGTGCTGATTCTGTGTATGCAGTTCATGGCTAAAATGTTGTGCAAACATATTCCTTTAGATGACCTCCTGTTCCATTGCTTTACATAAACAAATATTGCATTGTTGTAGGCTAAAACACTTCATTGAATGTATTGTCTGAAATCACGGAAATGTCTTCAGTGCGTCAAAGAGTTGATGTACACAGCCCTCAATCTATACAATTTTCTGTACTTGGCTTTTTGTATAGTGTTCTGCCTTTTTCCCTATAATATCGACTGCACATGCCAGTTTCTGCGCAAAACATACGTACATACACACAGGCACACATACATACATACATACATATATACATACATACACACAGACACGCATAAACACAAACGCACACATACACACGTACATGTAGTTATGTATGACATTATCTTATGAAGACTTTCAGCGCAAAACTCCATACTTATGAAACATTGATTTGAGATACGGGTATATCTGCCATTAATCGCGCTACAAAACATCGGAAATGACAAGGAAATATGGAATATTTTTAATGATTACTTCAAGAATAGTCCTATTGTCATGCAACAAGTGAGGTAATATTGCAAATATTTTATTTTGCTCTGTTTAAAAAAAAGAGCGTTTAATCCGTTTTGCTACCAACCTTTTCATATAATTATATGGAGAGAATCAGAGAGACAGAGAGAGAAAGAGAGAGAGAGAGAGAGAGAGAGAAAGAGAGAGACAGAAGGGACAGAGATTAATGTGAATGAAAATTCCAAGGACCAGTGGATGTAGACAGGTTTAGCCCCACCGTTGGTACCGGACTTTCCTTAGCCCACTTTCTGTTTACACTATTGTCTTGTTTTTGCCAAAGTGGGCTAGCCCCACCGATAATCCCGTACTATCTGGCCCTGCAAAAAAAGCAGAGTTAGCACCGCAATTGCGGTGCTAACCCAGCAATTGCGGTGCCAAGCAAGCGAGTGTAAACAGGACGAAGAAAAAGTCCGGGGTTAAGCGACGGAGACGAAGCCCGAACCCCACTGACCAATCAGAAACTAGATAATCAAGTACTTTCGTGTAAGTACAGTGCACAGCGTAATCATGAATATTCACGTGGTTTGCAAAGTACGGGACTAAGAAATACGAGTGTAAAAAGGTCAGTTTTCTCTTTAGCCCGGGACAAGAGCTTAGTACGGGATTTATTGGCGAGTGTAAAAACCTGAAAAAATTGGTACGGGATTTACGATAGTCCTGGGTAAGAGAAAGTACGGAGATAAGAAACACAAGTGTAAAAAGGGCTAGTGAACTCATTGTGTATGGAGTCATTTTTTTACCTCAATTTCTGTACTTGTTTGCAACAGAATGATCCATTTTAATTTCTCCCACAATGAAACCAGAATTATTTTACCATTCCCTCGGTCAGTGACGCAGACGGAGGGTTCCTGGAGATCAAGGGACGAAAATCATCCTGTGGTTATACACTGAAAATTACGAATCCCCACATTCTTTATAATCAATTAGAGTTCTAGTATGACATTCTATTGTATTTTATGTCGAAAAGCATTAGGTAATCATTTTATAAAATGATGATTATTTCGTTATTGATAATAATGACAATGATATTAATGGTAATTTGTAATGGTAATGATAATAATGATAATAATAGTAATAATAATAATAATAATAACATTAACAATAATAATGGTAGTAGTAATGGACCAGTAACTTTTTCAGGAATGGGCCAGTAAAAACATGGAAAAACTGCGTACCTATTTGATCAACCTACTGGTCCGACAGACAGGTTGGACCATTAGAAAAAAAAATGGGTTAGTGTGCAGCCCTGCAATATCCAAATGCATACAAACCGCAGTCCAAATCTAATTATGTACATGTATGAATGTATGAATAGATATATAAGTATGTCGAGTTGATCTAGCGAGACTAACATCTGGAGGTTTTCATCCCCTCCCCCCCCCCCCTCTCCCTAACCTTTATTCAACGAGCATCATGTTGGACCCCTTTTTTTTTCTTCATTGTAATGTTATTTGTTTATCGGTTGCCAAACATTCAAGCTTTTTACTCATTCTTGTCGCTCGTTCTGTATGCAAATTAATATGTAACTCATTTGATTATATTAAATGGGTTAGTCAATACCGGTTAGTGGTTGGCTAAACACAGTCACGTGATGGGGGGACATTCGTTATGTTCGCCCATGGGAGAACATTTTTGTAATGTTCTCCCATGGGAAAACATTTTCACGTAACAAATTATAACCTCCCTCAGTAGCATTTCAAACCCTGCGGGTGGAACATTCGGTATGTTCCCTCCCCCGCCAGTCATCATCTATAATATAATGTATTGTTACAGATGTAATAACAAAAATGATGATAAGTGTTCACACTACTGTTATTTTGTATAATGTTAATGAAATTGAAGAAAATTTATGTACTGGAAAAAATGGCGTACAGAGAATAAATCAAATCAAATTAAATCAGATCAAATCAAAACGGGAGGCTCTGAGAAAAAAAAAGTGAAAAAAAGCTCAAACCAAAAAAAGAAAAAAGAAAAAAAGAAATCATCCAAAATAAACTCATGACTTCAAGAAGTTTTCACTTCAATATGTAAACGTCTAAGGGGGGGGGGGGGGAATCATTTACCCTTGCCCCCTAAACAGCCCCGCAGCCCCCTTAAACAAACAAACAAACAAACAAACAAACAAACAAACAAACAAACAAACATACATACAAACAAACAAGCAAAAATGCATGTTCCACCACCCCTCCATAGGTGTACTCTTTAGGACAAATGAACATGGAATTCTTAACCATTATTCAACATATACCCGAGGAATTATTACTCTAATGCACTAGTAAACCGGTCCAACCCCTAGTGCCCCACCCTGGCAAAAGCAGCAAGTCACAAATGTAATATATCTCGGGTGAATGAATGACTTGTCCTGTCGACTCCATTGACATCAATGCAGTAATAGTGTCATCTAAATTTAAGTATCTGGTTGGGATTAATTTCTACGCCATTTTTTCTAGTCAAAAATATCAACTCTTATCTCATGTTGTGGGATTTGTCAATAGTATTATTAGTATGATCTAAATTTAAGTACATCTGGATGGGATTAATTTCTACGCCATTTTTCCCCAGTCAAAAAAATATCAACAACTCTTATCTCATGTTGTGGGATTTATCAATAGTATTATTAGTATTATCTAAATTTAAGTATATCTGGACGGGATTAATTTCTACGCCATTTTTCCCCAGTCAAAAAAATATCAACAACTCTTGTCTCATGTTATGGGATTTGTCACCCCCCCCCCGCCCCACCACTCTCTCACATTCTCTATTATAAGTAAGACAGTATGTATATGAGTTAGTTCACTACATTTATTATGTAATACGTATATATATATAATTCACATGCCAGAGTATACGTATCATTATGCATGTCTTCACGGAACCTGGGTTGCTACTATTGTTCGAGGCATACAAGGGACTAATCATTTATGAATGAATTTAAAGGCATTATTTACTATTTGCAGATCAAACGAAAACCACAGCTTTGGCTCTTCAAAATAGCTCTTAAATGTGAGTTAGGCATAGAAACAACCAATGTAAATATTTGAATCAGTATAATTTATGTTATGTATTGTTAAATGTACAAAATGTAAGCAATAAAATATGTTTCTAGACTGAACTGTGTAGTATACTTATGGTTTATTGAGAAATTATAGTGATATCTCGTTATATTTTACGCTGTATTGCAAAATTTTTACTGAGTTGTTTCTGAGTTGTTTCAAGGGCCAAATCATTCTACTGTTAGCAGTCCTGTAAAAATAAGTGTACTTTTTGTTTTTAGAAAACTGTTTGAGTGCGTGAAAGGTGATAAGTACAAATCACTTTGCCGAGTGAGATTTTATAAAACAAATGGATTCTTTTAAATATAACTGTGGATAGTGCTAAAAAGTTGTTGTTAATTCATTTGCATGTAAAATTTGTACATGAAAATTCAAACGTTAAAAAACATCGTGATAAATGTAAACAGTATGTGCGAATGCTTTTGTGCTTCCTGCTAAAAAAGAATTTGTCAATGGAAACAGAAAAGAAGAAAAAAAAGTATCGCTTCATTAGAGATGTTTAGGGTGACGATAGGGATCCACAAACTTTTAGGACCCATATATCTGTTAGAGCACCACAACGGATGTCAGAAGCTGGGGGCGTGGGTTGGAATGTATTGAAAAGCACCAAACGTAAGAGCAGATTAATAGGATCATGCCGTCCTTTGAAGAGAAGCAATGCTTAATTTTTTCACACAAGGCGATAGCAGAAAGATAAATATTTTCAAATGGGTCACGTGGAATCAAGCAGAACGTCACTGAGGTGACAAGACCTTAGACCTTGATCTTGTATCTCAAATTTTGGTGAACATGACTGTCACAAATGTACACACAAGTAGTTATGTACATGTATCAAGGCTGTGTGCATGGTTGTTTTAATGTGTATGTACACAGGGTGACCAGATTAATGGAGAACATTCTATATGATATAGATCTACATTGTAGTACATACAGGATGACAAGATCAGTGGAGAATTTTTTAGGTTGTATACAATGTAACAGCAATACATGCATGTGACAGGAAATACATTATAGCTCACTCAATCTAGAATGATTTAACCCATTCCAGAAAATTCTAGGAAGTACTTACATATTTGGCTGAGTGAGGCACTGTCCCTGTAGCCCAATGTGATTGGTAGTTAAGTTTGGCAATGATGTTATACACATAGTTAGGCAGTGAGTCATCCAGGATTCCTGGAACTTGGACTTGCTAGAATAGTCAAATATGTGGCCCCAGGTTGGAGAAAATTACAGAATGTACTAGAAAGTGGTGAATGGATAGTATAGAAATTCTGAGGTAGACAGAGTACCCAACACCTCTGCTCTGAGAGTTACGTCACTTCTGGCTCTGAAGCGACTTGTTATAGTCAGTCCTGTGTTACCTGTTGACCTGCTATACAAACTGTGTTTGTGGAGATAAGGCCTGGGAGACATTTTGCCTGCAGAGAATTAATTTGCCTACATTGGAGATAGACTCCATATTTTAGTGTCAACGGATATTATTACGGCAAAGCTGTGACTGGCTGGATTCTTTGCTGGACATTATAAAGTGAATCATCATTCCATGCATCAACTGGACGTGGTCGTCATAACGTTTGGATTCTGCACGTTTCGCTGTGGACATATATCGTGGAATTTACCCCGGATCTATACCGTGGACTATCGTAACCTGCGCCTGTGGAGTTACGTCGGAGGAATCATTCATCGGTGCGTCAAGGATCATTCATCGGTGCATCGAACATCATATCTGAACATTTTCAAAGGATTACTTGATAACAAAATATGTAAGTGATTCCATTACCGATTTGTTATTGTTTCTATTGATCATTATTGTACTGATGTGAAAACCGATTACGAGTCTGTACCCACAATATCACTGTTAATAAACCGCCTGAACATTAGTTGATGGTTTCTTTTGTGCGATCATTCTCAGAGTGATTTTGGTCGTAACAAAATTGGGGGCTTGTGTCCGAGAAGTGAATTGAAAGCCAAAACTTAGAATTTGGAACGTTCAGGAACCTAGAATATTGGTACAGACAAAATATCAGTTCAGTTCATTGTTCAATTGTACATTGTGTGTAATACATTGTGACAATGTCAATCAGTACCATGGATGTTCAGGCATTTGTTCAGAGGACAGATTTGTCCCTCAAAGATTTGCAAAGGTTACGCAAATGTGATTTGACTGCTATTGCACAGCATTTAAACGTAGATGTTCCACAAGGTGCAAGAAAGGCAGAGATTCTTGACATAGTAGCTGGTCACATGGATCTCAAAGAAGAGATCAACATTCCAGATCAAGCTCAAATTTCAGATCAAACACGGCTTGAGCTTGCTAAATAATTGCAACTGAAGGAGAAAGAAATGGAAATGAAGGATAGGGAAAGGGCTAGAGAAGTGGAAATGAGAAAATTTGAAATGGAGCAACAAATGAAATTGCGTGAGATAGAATTGGCTCATGCACAGACTGTTGGAAATCGTGAAAGGGCTCCCTCTGAATTTGATTTGGCCAAAAACATTGGATTGGTGCCAAAGTTTGAAGAAAACAGAGTTGATGCATATTTTGTGTCATTTGAGAAGGTGGCTACTTCAAACAGTTTGAACTGGCCACATGAATTTTGGCCCTTGCTCCTTCAAAGTGTGTTTGTCGGCAAATCCGCCGATGTGTACTCATCTCTCTCTGAAGAGCAATCACGTGACTATGGTACAGAAGGCAGTGTTGAATGCTCATGAGTTGGTGCCAGAGGCATACAGACACAAGTTCAGAAATTCGTACCGCAAACCAGGCCAGACACGTGTTGAGTTTGCTCGTGAAAAAGAAATGATGTTTGATAGGTGGTACAGATCCCTGAAAGTTATACGTTTCACAAATGCGTTATACGTTTCACAAATGTATGATTATGTAGTTCGTGATGAGCTTAACAGCATGACTGATTCGATTGAATCTCTTTTTATTGAAATATCCGTTCCTGGCAGTAAGAATATTATCATAGGTGTAGTAGATCTCCAAATGCAAACACTAAATCATTTTAGATTATTTTTCGGATTTGGTGAAGAACCCAATTTTTCTTCACAAAAAATGTTTCATAATGGGAGATTTCAATATAGACTTATTAAAACAAAATAATATGTCACAAGATTTTTTGGAAATATTTTTATCTGCTTCTTTTTTGCCTTTGATATCTAAGCCCACACGAATAGTTAATGAATCTGCCTCCCTTATTGATAATATTTTTTGTAATATTCTTCCTCCTCCCGATTCCCTTATACTGCTTTCAGACATAACAGACCATTTCCCCATCTCTACTAGTTTCTCTTTAAATGATACTATTGATAATAAATATGGTTGTTTATTGAGACGAAGAATCACTCATGAAAATATAGCCAGTCTAGGTGCTAGTTTAGACATGACAGACTGGTCTTGTATCTTTGATACAAATGATGTAAATTTGTCTTTTGAATACTTTATGCAAAAGTTCCTTCGACTCTTGGATATCCATATGCCAAAACGTAGACAAAAACAATCTGATTATAAAAAAATACCTAGGCTCCCATGGATCTCTAAATCACTTTTACGTTCAATAAACAGAAAGAATAATTTATATTATAAATTCAAAATGAAACCTACTGAGCAATCGAAACTTAAATATACTAGTTATAAAAATACGTTGACGAAAATTATACGCATAGAAAAGAGAAAATATTATACCAAGCAGTTATATTTGTATAGGCACGATATGCAAAACACATGGAAGGTTTTAAAGCAAGCAATGAATATATCAAATGATAAATGTAGTATTACTAAAATTAGGTTTGAAGATGAAATCATTGAAGATTCTCATCAGATTTGTAATATTTTGAATAATCATTTTTCTTTAATCGGGGAAAATCTTGCAAGCAATATACCCCATTCAACGAAACATTTTTCTGAATTTTTAGGTCCACCAAATTCTAGTTCAATGTTTCTTAGTCCAACATATAAGCAGGAGATGATTAATATTGTTTCAGATTTTAGTTCTAAAAAAAGTGCTGGACATGATGACATCAGTAATTTTCTTTTGAAGGGGGTAATATCTTCAATTGCGGATCCTTTAGCTCACATATTCAATTTATCTCTTTCCAATGGCATTGTCCCTGAGAGCATGAAAATAGCAAAAGTCATTCCCTTGTTTAAAAAAGGCGACAAATTAGATGTTAATAATTACCGACCGATTTCTTTGTTATGTACATTGTCCAAAATTCTTGAAAAAATCGTTCATAAAAGAACTATTACTTTTTTTAAAATTCAATCATATACTTTCAAATTCTCAGTTCGGATTTAGAGAAAAACACAGCACAACACATGCATTATTAAGTTTTGTAGAAAAAGTGGCACACGCTATTGACAGATCATCGCATCTAATAGGTTTGTTCCTGGACTTCTCCAAGGCCTTCGACACCATTAATCATGATATTTTACTTGATAAATTACATCATTACGGAGTGCGTGGGAAGGCCTTGGAGTGGTTCAGGAGCTACCTCATGAACAGGAAGCAATATGTCTCTTTGAATGGGTATAATTCACAAATGTTAAATATCAAATGTGGGGTCCCACAGGGAAGTTTATTAGGTCCGCTTTTGTTTCTCGTTTATATAAATGATTTTTGTAGGTCATCAGATGTTCTTTCCTTTATTCTCTTTGCGGATGACTCAAATTTATTTTTTTTCGCACAATAATCCTCTTACTCTTGTAAATACAATAAACTCTGAATTAGAAAATGTCGCCCAATGGATAAAGGCAAATAAATTATCTCTCAATCTTCAAAAAACAAAATATATGTTTTTTAGCAACTCTATAGAGAAACCACCTGTTGACGTTGTTTTTGATGGGACTCCACTGGAAATTGTTTCCCATATTAAATTTCTGGAATAACGGTTGATAATAAGCTTTCATGGAAATTCCATTTTGATAGTATATGTAAAATTATTTCAAGAAATATTGGTATAATCAACAAGGTTAAATTTTGTCTTCCTTTGTCGTCCCTTATTACATTATATTCATCTCTCATATTGCCGTACTTAAATTATGGTATTCTTGCTTGGGGAAATAAATATCAAACATTCTTAGATAAATTACTTTTATTACAAAAGAAGTCACTTCGTATTATATGTCATACTGCATTTCTGTCTCATACCGACCCGTTATTTTTTGAAAACAAAATATTGAAAATCAAGGATTTGTATCTGTATAACCTAGGACAATTTATGTTTAATTATGATAAAAAAAATCTTCCAAATATATTTGAAACAATGTTTCCAAGAAATCAGTCCGTTCACAATTACCCAGCAAGGCGTTCGAATGAGTTTCATTTGCCCTTTTTCAGAACTCTGCTGGCTCAGAACACCTTTATTTACGATGGGCCAAAGTTTTGGAACTCACTTCCTAATGATATTGTAACAGCACGAACTTTGAATTCTTTCAAGAATAAATTGAAATTATTTTTATTGAAATCTTATAACATATTACCGGACTAGGTTTGTTTCATTAGCTCAATTAAGTTATCACTTATCTTATATATATATATATATATATATATGCATTAATCATTACACATCAACTATTTTCTATCATGAGAGTAAAATAATCTGTCGAATATAAGTTCTCCTTAAATATGACAGTCATCGAACAATGCATCATTGTGTCTATTCTTTGTTTTCTTTGTTTTAATATGTCCGCTCTTTTGTAGTTTTTCGGGTATATGTACCCAATCCGTATATTCACAATATCATTCAAGGGTGCGTCTTATTACTCCTATACATCCTGGAAATCTGTTTGCTTGTGTCCACGATGGCGTGTGTTGCAGTTTCATTTTCTTTTGTTTCCCTTTTCTCTTTTTTTTTTTCGTTCTTTCCTGTTTTTTCATTTCATGTCAGTTGACATTGGTTTCTTTGATTTTGTTTCCTAGATTTGTTTGTAGTTTCATGAAGCCATTATTTGCTTTTTATGTATTTCTGAGGGTCCCATATCGTACAAGCTTGGCTTTTTAGTGGGACCCTCCATTTCCATTCCCATCCGTGTAATATGCATATGTATATACCTTATAAATGCAATTATGTCGTTAATCATCATCACATGTATCTTGTTGATGTACGTTTATCGAAATTACTACAAATTTGTTTTGTTTATGCATTGAACATAATTTCTCCTTATTTAATGGAAATGAAAATAAAGTTGAACTTGAACTTGAAAGTGGATCAGGATTTTGATAACCTACGTGAGGTTGTTCTTTTGGAAGAATTCAAAAAGAGTGTTGCTTTCAGTGTGAGGTCGCATTTGGATGATCTCAAAGTGACAAGTTTGCACAAAGCAACCTTGATGGCTGATGACTATGAGCTGACCCACAGAAATGACAACAGACCACCTTTCAGGAATTTCTCTGGAAACAAAAGAGACAAAAACCAATCGAGCAATCCAAAGAACGCTGGGTCTGAAAAAGGCACGAGTTCTGAAACTTCATCGGCACCAAAGCCTCAATCTGACAAAGGGTCCAGTACAAGTGCAAATGTCATCAAATGTTTTCATTGTAACAAGACAGGGCATGTAAAGTCACAGTGTTGGAAGTTGCAAAACAAAACAAAGAAGGACATGGGATTTGTCATGTCAAAAAGTGTCCTACCCGAAAACAGTGTCCCGTTCAGTGAAACACAGGCCATTGAAAGTCGATCTCCCAAATTCAAAGATAGGACTAAGCAGGTGGATGAGAGCTATCGTAGCTTTTTGTTTGATGGTGAGGTGACCCCATGTACTTCTGGTGAGGCAGGTAAACCAGTAGTCATCAGCGGGATACGGGGGCCTCTCAGTCGTTGTTGGTGGATGGTGGTATGACTTTTCCACCAGATAGTGCAGTGAATGCAATAGTCTTGATTCAGACTGTTGATGGCAGTTATATGTCAGTACCACTGTATAGAGTGGATCTGAAGTGTGACCTAGTTTCTGGTCCTGTGACTGATGGAGTTGTTCCTGAGTTGCCCATGGCAGGGATTGATTTCCTGTTGGGGAATGACTTGGCTGGGGATAAGGTGGTTGCGTCTCTAGTTGTTTCGGATAAACCAGTGGTGGTTGCTGAAACTAAGCAGTTGCAGGAGGAAATTCCCGGGATTTCCCGGATTGTGTTGTGACTAGGTCTCAGGCTCGTAGAGCTGTTCAAGATGATGCGGATTCTGTTGATGTGGAGGAGAATTCCGGTGTTTGGTTGGCAGAAACTTTTTTCAAGGATTTGAATGATGGGGCTGCTGTATTAGGCTCCGAGGCTAACAGTGATGGGCTGTTTAGCAAGTCTTCCTTGGTTGAAGCACAGCAGGCAGACTCTGAGTTGAAAGGCTTGTCTCAGACGGCGTGTTCTGAGGCTGAGGCTGAGAAGGTCCCTGAGTGCTATTGTGTAAAAGATGACATTTTCGTGAGGAAGTGGAGACCTCCCCATAGGCCAGCTGATGATGATTGGACGGTGGTCCGTCAAGTTGTTGTCCCTCCCAGTTACCGCGGTGAGATCTTGAGGATTGCTCACGAGTTACCTCTTGGCGGCCATTTAGGCGTCAGAAAGACAAAGGATCGGATCATGAGGCATTTCTATTGGCCAGGATTGAATGTGGATGTGGCTGAGTTTTGCAAGACTTGTCACACATGTCAGGTGGCTGGTAAACCACAGCATTCAGTGAAGCCGGCGCCATTGATTCCGATACCTGCGTTTGAAGAACCATTCAGTCGGGTTCTAGTTGACTGTGTTGGACCTTTGCCTAGGACTAGGTCGGGTCACAAGTACCTCTTGACAATCATGGATATGTCTACACGGTTCCCAGAGGCTATCCATTGCGAAATATCTAGTGCAGTTTTTCACTAGGTATGGGTTGCCCAAGGAAGTGCAGTCTGACCAAGGGTCAAATTTCATGTCAGGCATATTTCAAGAGGTGATGTATTGTTTGGGTGTGAAGCAGCTGAAGTCGTCAGCTTATCATCCCCAATCCCAAGGTGCGTTGGAGCGCTAGCACCAGACCCTAAAGACAATGATTAGGGCATTTTGTGAGGAGTATCCCGAGGATTGGGATAAGGGCATCCCTTTCCTGCTGTTCGCAACGAGGGACTCCCCAAATGAGTCGACGGGTTTCAACCCATTTGAGTTGGTGTACGGTCATGAAGTTAGGGGCCCACTGAAGCTCATCAAAGATAAATTCATAACTGAGGATGATGAGGTCCACCTACTTGACTATGTGTCAAAGTTTCGTGAAAGGCTTTCAAAGGCTTGTGAGGTAGCTAGGGAACACTTGAAAGTGTCACAAGATTTTATGAAGAGAAAGGCAGACAAAAATGCCAAAGCCCGAACCTTCAAACCAGGTGACAAAGTTCTTGTACTGCTGCCCACACAAGGTGAACCACTGAAAGCCAAGTTCAGTGGCCCATACTGTGTCAAAAAGAAACTCAATGATGTGAACTATGTGATCAGCACACGAGATAGATGCAAAGAACAGAGAATGTGTCATGTCAATATGTTGAAAGAGTGCTATGACAGAAAGTCAGTTGGTGTGACATAGATAGTGGATATAGCACAGTAGAATTTAAGGGTGAAAAGTTTTCACCGCATATCACATACAGTGTATGCAAAACAATTTGACATGATTGTATAAGCTCTGAGAATCCAAGCAATATCAATGTAAATGGTATCCATGAAAAGAGTTTGAAGAAGTTTGAAGAAGTTTGAAGAGAACATGGAATTAATGCAGCTATTCAAAAGGCATGTGATAGTTTGTGATTGTTGTTGCTTGATTTGGATTTTACCTCACATTCGTTGTAAGTGATAATGAGATTGTGAAGGTAAAAGAAACCCTTTGCTACGGCAAGGCTTTCTTTTTCCCATGGGGGATGGTGTCACAAATGTCCACACAAGTAGTTATGCACATGTATCAAGGCTGTATGCATGGTTGTTTTAATGTGTATGTACACAGGGTGACCAGATTAATGGAGAACATTCTATATGATATAGATATACATTGTAGTACATACAGGCTGACCAGATCAGTGGATAATTTTTTAGGTTGTATACAATGTAACTACAGCACATGCATGTGACAGGAAATACATTATAGCTCACTCAATCTAGAATGATTTAACCCATTCCAGAAAATTCTAGGAAGTACTTACATATTTGGCTGAGTGAGGCACTGTCCCTTTAGCCCAATGTGATTGGTAGTTAAGTTTGGCAATGATGTTATACACATAGTTATAGGCAGTGAGTCATCCAGGATTCCTGGAACTTGGACTTGCTAGAAAAGTCAAGTATGTGGCCCCAGGTTGGAGAAAATTACAGAATGTACTAGAAAGGGGTGAATGGATAGTATATAAGCCGGAGAAATTCTGAGGTAGGCAGAGTACCCAACACCTCTGCTCTGAGAGTTACGTCACTTCTGGCTCTGAAACGACTTGTTATAGTCAGTCCTGTGTTACCTGCTGACCTGCTATGCAAACTGTGTTTGTGGAGATAAGGCCTGGGAGACATTTTGCCTGCAGAGTATTAATTTGCCTACATTGGAGATAGACTCCATATTTTAGTGTCAACGGACATTATTACGGAAAAGCTGTGACGGGATGGATTCTTTGCTTGACATTATATTAGTGAATCATCATTCCATGCATCAACTGGACGTGGTCGTCATATCGTTTGGATTCTGCACGTTTCGCTGCGGACATATATCGTGGAGTTTAACCCGGATCTATACCGTGGACTATCGTAACCTGCGCCTTTGGAGTTACGTCGGAGGAATCATTCATCGGTGCGTCATCGAACATCATATCTGAACATTTTCAAAGGATTACTTGATAACAAAATATGTAAGTGATTCCATTACCGATTTGTAATTGTTTCTATTGATCATTATTGTACTGATGTGAAAACCGATTACGAGTCTGTACCCACAATATTACTGTTAATAAACCGCCTGAACATTAGTTGATGGTTTCTTTTGTGAGATCATTCTCAGAGTGATTTTGGTCGTAACAATGACTTCTTTTTTTTTTGTTAATAGTCAGGTAATCAGTAAAGTGATGTCCTGTCCAAGTCGTAGCTGTCTTAACCCCTCAAAATGAGGCTACCGCAGCATGTCAAAGGAAAGGCTGCAAAAATAAAACAAAATTGGTGTTTAGGATAGACTTAACAACATGGGTGTTAAATCTAACATCGATCAAGTGTCAATAAAGGACCACACCGACAGGTGTAGAAAGTATGTTGTGATGGTGTTGAAAAGAATACACCTCACATTTTGTGGTGTTAGTTTGACACTGTAGCTGGTTATATATAATGGTGTTAATTCACCAAGGACAGACACTACAAAACATGGTGTTGATTTGACATTGCTGGTGTTGATTTCAATGGTAGAACACCTGCCCAGTGTCAATAGGAGATTGCACCAATTGGTGTTACTGTGGTGTAAATGTATTAACATTCTTTTTTTCCAAAATCAAGTTTTTGTTGTTGTTTTTTTTAGCGGAAAGTTCTTGTTCGTCTCGTTGAAGTTCAAAATCAACAAAAAGAACAGGAACTATAATTACCTATATTTAGAAATAAGTTCTACATTTTGAAGTGACACCCGAAGGTGTTAATTTAACACCACAAATGAGCACCGGCAATTTAAAACCAGCTCGGTGTTTCATACTTATTAGACACACCGGATATTTTGCAGTGCATGATAATGCAGTGCGATTAACCGTTGCACACAAACGCTGACATACAGCGCTCGGTTGCTGGTCCTTGCTGGCTCAATGGACGGGCGGGTCGACGCGCTGGGCGCGCAAGGTGATGGGTAATCGCTGCAGCAGTGTCGATAGGTCTTGTGTGACGGTGATTCATAATCATATTCGAAAGAAGTGTGCACTCATTCTCGAAAGCTTTGTTTCCTTGCAATTGTTCTTGCTTCATCCTTACCATCTTTTGGGTATTTTACAGTTTACTGGCAGCTGATCAAAGCGTTCTGTAAAGAGCAAACATAATTTTACCGGCCTGATGCAAATCGGGCACGTTTGAAAATTTGACTGTTATATATCCAATAGTCTATAGTCAGTAGCCGTATAAATACGCACTGCATTGTATTGAAACTGCTGTAGGTGTTTAGTGCAGCAGTCAATGCATGTCGATCGTGAATTATTTGCAAGGAGCAGACCATTACTGGATGGAAGTAATGTAACTAAAGGTTTAGAGAAAATGAGCAGCGTGACAGCCATCTTTCTTCTTTGAATTGCCTTAAAATTGAGTCAAATTATAGTTGATTTTTATCAACTTTTAAAGTCACGATTGATTTGGGGAAGTTGTGAAAACTTATAGCTAACTTGGGAAGAAGTTATAACTGATTTCAATCATGGGTCTCTTGGCTACTTATAGTTAATATGGAAGTTATCATAATACTAGTAATTATGTACATGAACTTATGATTGATTTGGGAGAAAAGTATCTATCACAGTTGCAATTTAGTCTACGCAAGGCTAAATTTTAGTGAGCGCCTTTGAGATGCACACTTCAGCGATGGTGGCTTGACCTCTTCCGAGCTACCCTGGCATCATCAAAGAAAGAAAGAAAGAAAGAAAGAAAGAAGAAGAAAAAAAAAAACCAACAACAACAACAATCAAAAGCGTGTCTGCATCTTTTCTATATTGTCAGTAAAAGCAGCCTATTTTCTACCTACATGTATTTCCTTGGAACCATCCGTAGAACTATGAGTGTTTACCTTGTAAGTCAAGCAAGAAAAGAAAAAGAAAAAAAAAAGAAAAGAAAATACTCTCGGTAACACTGACTTCGTTGCTTCATTATTGTCACTATCAGTAACTATAAGTAGTGCGTGTATTCCTAATTCACTATGACAGTGTTATAATCAAAATCATTATTAAAATTTTCAACACGATAACGATATCATGGAAATGGTTAAGGCTCTTATTTCAATTTTTATTTATCATAAAATATCTTCTTCATAATTTGTAATTACTAACATTTCTTTATATCTACATTAGATATTGTGATAACTGTCACTTTATTATATATATATATATATATATATATATATATATATATATATATATTTTTTTTTTTTTGGGGGGGGGGGGGGAAGCTCACATCTTCGCCTGACTAGAGGGCAAACTCTATTTACCGCTTTTGGAAGAGTTGAAGTGCTGTCTCGATATCCTGAAAAAAAAAAATCATTTTTTGAATTGCATTGAGTGGAATTTTATTTAATTGAATCTATATCCATCCTCAACATATATATATATATATATATATATATATATATATATATATATATCAGGCATTTAGGCCTCTAAAATGATTATATGCAAACGACCAAAAAGAAAGAATTGTTTTCATGAACTGAAAATTTAGTAAAAGATAAATGTTTAAGCTATAACACCGATACATAATTACGATACAAATGGAAATTTATGAGTGAGGTTCCGTTCACATCGTTTTGATAATTGTGACATAAAAATTGTTGTATGTAAAGAGTTTCCCTATACATGTAGGGCAACACGCGCGATCAACCATTTTTTTTTTTTAAACCTTCTTTGTGGTACGTTCATTTCTTGATGAGTGTGCGGAATTTGTGTACATTTTACTCTTCGGCATAGAAAGGGTTAAATAACATATAGCATTTGAGGGCTCACACCCATAAATATTTCCCCATAGGGATGTGTGTTAAAAATCAAATTTCAAAAACATTCTGTAAAATAGCTGGGAGAAATGAGGTGTTTCAGCTTCACTAACCTGGACAAGTGAGATATACCCTTTCATCCATCAAATTTTCAGGGTGGATTCTTCAGCCCAAATTCTGTCCAGGGGTCCGCAAAGCCAGACTAAGAGTTCTTGTCACTCAAAAAATCACCTATTTTCCGTACACGTACCCAATGAAATATAGTCCCCTCAAATTCCATCAGAAAAGCTTCCATCTTCCAACCAAAATGCAGTTTGTAGAGAAATTCATACTCAATATCTACAGCTATTCAGTTTTTTACCAAACTACATCATTGATTTTTAATTAATTTTTTTCTTCATTTATTTTGGTATCTTTGGTACGAATTTGTGATGGGGTCTGGGATATTCCATTGTATTTACGGGTGTGAGCCCTTGAATGGTTCATCCAACTCTCCATAGACTTGCATCGAGTGTTTTCCTGATAATCGTTCTGCCTTTGGCTTGACCTTCATATACTATGTTCTGGGAAAAACCTGTCCCCTTTAACTACGGCCTGTCTGACTATGACCTTCCGGTTGTGGCCGCACGACGGTCGGACAACGCTATAGACCAGTCAAGGTTCTGATACACTTTATGCTTCCTTTGTTGTTGTTTTTATTTTCCTGTTATACACCCACATGGCCTTGAAATAAAGGGGGTTAATGACCAAATACTCCCTTCCCCCACATACACACACACGCTCAGATAGAACTGGTACAAAATAATTTTGAACTTATGGATGAAAAGATGTGCTCATTCTGTCACACGTGCAATCTTTTCCTTCGCACACAAGTGTTAACACACTATTATCATCATCGCACCAATATGATGTGTGATTTAATTGTTGTATTTCCGCTATTTTCTAGCGATATTGAACGTTGTCCAGAAGAGTTGCCCAGCTGTCAGAAAGTATCCAAATGAAGTTTTGTCAGCAGCAGCATGAAGTACAACCATTCTCTCTGACAAATTCAGACAAAATCTAATTGAAACCTCTGGTTCTACAGACTTGCATGATTTTGTACCGTTTTGACCACTGCCGACTCTAGAACAAGAACAAAACACACCAAAAAAAAACAAAAAAACAACAAAACAAAACAACAAAAAACAAAACAAAGCAAAACAAAACAAAAATCACAAAAACCCACAAAACATACACAAAAAACACACTGAAATCAACGAATAACTGTTTGATGATAAATAATCTTCTATATCCTTTTTTTTATTGACATTACCCTTTCTTTCGAATTTCTTCAGATTCATAACGCATTTTGCGATTATTTTGACACAGACAAACACGCTTTCCATCCTCTGAAAAAAAAGTATCGAAAAATATCAAATATGATCATGTTAAAATTTATAATCCTCTATAGTGGTACAGGGACTATAAATATGAATTATCCGAAGTTCTCCGGATATTGCAAAACGAAATTTGATCTTAGATGCCCCGATGCTATATCCATAAAAAAAAAATAGCAACACACGAACACACAAGCAAATTTTAGTGATATCATTTAGTGATATCGCCATTATCCGATTATTGTCCCAGACATGCAATTCACATGCCCAGCTGTATTTGGCAAATCCAGGGTAGCAACTTCCATAAAATGTCTCGGTTTAGCTCGGGCAGGGTTGAGCAGTGATCCTTGCTTGGTCGTCGGCTGCACGTAGTCATTTATACATCGCAAGCAAGATCGTTGCAGTGTATTATGTTAGTGAGGTCTCCTACTTTATGTTACCTTTTCTCTTTCTCGCACAGCGAAGAAAATGTATTGTTTGTTAACCATTCAATCTTACTCAATCGATATTTGCGTGAGGCCCGCACGGGTGAAAGAGTCGAGTCACGGTCACAACCACATGGCGTACGTGTGATCACGTATAGCACACGCAGTGACTGTGCCTCGTTATGCAACGGACCACCTGTTCGCCTCGCAAGTGACTTTCGAGTCATTTTCGACCAAATAGAAAATCATGTCACTTCGTGACGCAAAGTGGTGGTATCGAGTGACGTACAATGCCCGTGATATACAGTGACGCAGACTTTATATCACCTTTTGCCATACTGTATGAGTTTTCTTGCCTGATGAAACTTTATACGTCAATAACAACAACAAATGCCCAAATTCAATTGTGAATCAAAATTACTCGCGACTTGACCCTATGAATTTTAATGTATGGCATGTCATCTTTAATACATTGTCAACACTAAACTGCTTGTGGCATGAAGAGAAAAGGAAATGTGACTTGGGATTGTGGACTGAAGGAAGACGTAACGCGCAAGAATCAAGCTTGGTAGAAAATCATTAATAGATGGGCAACAATGTGTGTATGTGATGTTTGTACATGTTTATTTGCGTATACAAATACAACAGATAAACCAACACAAACTTTTGTTTATATAACATAATTATACACATAATATATATATATATATATATATATATATATATACATATAAATACAGAGAAAGAGAGAGAGAGAGAGAGAGAGAGAGAGCGAAAGGGCAAAGTGGGAGACAAATTTACGAAATCTGCATGCCCACGAACGTGAGACGGCAGTGACGTCTAACGTTTGCATAATACTCTTTGGGAAAAACCAGAGGTAAAGCGAAAGATGACCAACTGGTCACCCTATTGATATTATAGTGAATGGTAAATATTTTTTGGGGGTGCGGTGTGCGGTATGTGGTAAATTGAACTTTGAGGCGGATCTCTGCATGTGTTGACATCATTCGGGGAATCTCCCAAGACATCTCTGGGTTAAGTGAGGCGAGTTGTCCTCTTTTCGTTCCCGTACTCGATGGTCTGTAAAGATGGGGCAGGAGGCCATGCAATTTCAAAGAATGACGTAATTTGGTTGAGATGGGACTTCATGTTTCCAACTTTAATGTAAAACAATGAGAAACATCATACAGAATATGAAAGAGCATACAATTCTAAAGAGGCATTCAGAGCTCAATAATTGGTGAAAATTGGTTTTGAAATGGCTGAAATATGCAAAACAAAGCAATCATAGCAAAAAGTGGAACCCATCTTTTCTTAGAATCTCTTTGCTTTAGTTTTTTTTTTTTTTTTTATCTCGGCAATTTCAAAACCGGTCTTTGTTTTTTCATATCTCGGCAATTTCAAAGCCGGTTTTATCAAATGAACTTTGAATTCCTTCTAAAATATGTATGCTCTTAAATATTTGACAACTGGTTTCTAATTATCTCTCAAAACGTTAAAAGCTGAATCCCCATCTCAACTTAAACTATACCATCTCTTCAGGAAAAAAAAAACACTATCTAAACCAAGACTATACCTTCCCTTCAGGACCAATCGAAAGTATACTTTGAAAACGTGATCTCGGTCCAAGGGAACATGTAGCCTGTTCACGTCGTTTTCATGGAACTTATGCATATAATAGAGGAAACCCTTCGCATCTTCTACCAGTTTGGATTAAACATATCCTAACTTCACTAGAAGAGTAAAATGCAATTAATGGCTCTTGCCTTTTACTCGAAGCATATACATACTGTAATATCACATGCACACGAATGACTAGAACGTTTGAGTGTCTACATTAATTCTGACAGAGCCTCATTTCACGCGGTAATGATTGAGTGTTGATAAACGCGTATATTCTGTTGCATCTTGTGTGTATGGATGTAAATGATACCTGTATAATCCATTCACAGCTTATTTCATCCAGTTAGACTTCCCGTATTTCTTTTCCTCATCTACAACCAAATAATTCTCGCTGACACCGTCATGACAAATCATTATACTGGTGTATCATGGTGTATCAATTCTATTATTTTAAATTCCAGCCTATCTGCTCTTGTGCACTTTCAAGCACTTGCACTTGCACGCACATTCACCACCATCACACATCAGAGTTTATTTTCCCCTGCAATCTTCGCAGCAGAATTTGTATTGTTACCACTGGTTACGAATCTAGCACGTGCCTACATTTTCCTCGGGCCGGCCATCCTTTCAAGCAATGCTTACAATGGCGGCCCTCTGCAAAATCGCTTCTTAATTACAATTGTTATTGTAATCCCTGCTGCATAGACATGCATACTGTATATTATAGACATGCATACTGTATATTATAATCAATTTCCTTATATCCTTTCCTTATATCGTTGTTTATGCAAGTCAAACGACTGTTTTAAATTTGCTTTGTATGTTTTCCACATGTTCATGATTATGTAACTTATGTAATGTATATTGATTTGCAGAAAATAAAGTATCTATCAAACAAACAAACAAACAATGTAATATACATCTCCTACTCAAGGCGTGTCATCCACTTGCATAAATATAGAATTAAACCTGGGCCCTGTTGCATGAAAGTTGAGATCAGCTTAATGTAAGTCAGAAGATCAAACATACATCTCTGAATACTCAATTCTGATTGGCTGATACCTGACATATATTATGTTTGACTTTCTGACTTATGGTAAATTACAACTTCGTGTGCAACAGGGCCCCAGAAGAACAGGAAGCAAAACCAACAAAAAAGAAAAATAAGGAAGAGAAACATGATGGGGTTAATCTCAGTAGAGTGGAGAAACTCTGTATATTGAATGCTCATTTAGATGAGAGGGGAACAATTTGCACTATAAAATGCGAACGACTAAAAGTCGACGCCATCACAACTAAAAACAAGTTCAAAGTATATATATATATATATATATATATATATATATATATATATATCATTTATTATATATAATTATATTTATTGTTGTTTTCGGGAGGAAGGGTCGACATCCATCTTGAACAAAAACCCTTAAAACTACATTGTGGGTTACGTACTCATTAACTTGTCTTCAGTTTTGTTAATACTCGAAATTTAACTTGCTGTGTTTTATTTCCTTTTGGCAGTAAATCTTGACACAAAAACTGACAAAGTGCTGGTATATTGCATGCTGGTATGTTGCATGTCATGACGTCAGCTGCCTTGGAGATCGAGGCCCTGGCTAACAGTGACGCATGGAATTTTAAATGTTCGATAGCACGCAATAATGCCCCATCTGCTTTGTTTGAACCCTCATCATCTTACACTGTTCATCTAGAATGCTATTGGATACAAGTACAAGGCGTAATCAGATAAGGTTAGAGCAGAGATAAGGGTTAGGGTTATAGTGTTTGGGTTATAGAGGGTTAGGATTACTTTCAGCAATATAGGATTATAGGGTTAGTGCAGGGAGGTGAGAGTCAGGGTAATGGTGTGGGGTAATTGTCCAGGGAGAAATTGCCCAATAGAACCATATCACCGTTTGTTCTTTCTTTCGGACTATCTAAAAGGGATGGTACAGTATTGGGGAAGATTGGGCTTTTAACTTTTTGCGAGATACCAAGAAAACACTTATGATATGGTACAGAGCATACCATTTTAAGAGGAATTCAAAGTTTATTTAATGAAAATCGGGTTTGGAATGATTGAAACATCCCAAAACGAAGTAAAACAAAGCGATCGTAATAAAGTATGGGTCCCACACTTTAGTAGAATCGCTCTTTTTTTTTTCTACACTGTTCATCTAGAATGCTATTGGATACAAGTACAAGGCGTATCAGATAAGGGTAGAGTAAAGATAAGGGTTAGAGTTATAGAGTTTGGGTTAGGGTTAGGATTACGTTCAGCAATAGTATTATAGGGTTAGTGTCAGGGTAATGGTCTGGGGCAATTGTCCAGGAAGTAATTACCCAATAGAACCATATCACCGTTTGTTCTTTCTTTCGGACTATCTTATAATTCAGTGGTATAGTAGACCATGTAGTTGCAACGAATCAACTTTTTATGTAACTCCGTCTTCTAAGATCATATAATTATTTTGTTCTTTAAAATCATCCTGCTTCTGTTATTTCATTCCAATCTATAGTGCTTATATCATCTCCGTAAAAAAAGTTACATGTATGTTGTTTTATTTTTTCTGTTGTAAAAGATCGCGTATTTCGGGTTTGGGGTACTAATGGTATCTTATACCATAATGATCAGGACATCAATTAATGACAGAGTCATTTAGTCAGTGCGTTTCTGCGATATTTATTTTTTAATTTTTCCTTACAACCAAACTAAACATACACCCACAAACACACACCCACAAACACACACACGCACACAAACTCGCACATGCACACACATTGAAAGATGTATAGATATCGCGATCATAAAAGTACATTGCATGCCCGGCTGTAAAGAACTTAGTGTTTCACAGTGTGTTCACATTTTATAGTCGGCAATGTGAAAACGCTGGAATCTAACAATAAGATTATTTCACACTATGGTGTGGTTTTCAGAGAGTTTACATAGTAATGTCCTGTTTCACACTGTGAATCGATGATTCACAATGTGTTCTTAATGTTAGAAAACGCTCGAGTTTAACCGTGTGAACAGATTTCATACTGTGTTCCCAATTATGTTCACGCTGTGTTTCACATTGTGAACACTGTGGGACATTGCGTTTCACACTGTGGGGCACTGTGTTCTTTCTAGCAGGGTGTGCATGGATAATACGTGCATCGATTGTAATGTATCTAAATATCAGGTGTTTACCTCCGACTAAAAACAAAGAAAGAAAGAAACCAACCAACATGCACACAAACAACACGACTTAGTCACGCGTCAAGGAAACACTGGCAGTTAGTATTCCAGGTTAAGAATGTATTAAAGGTGACCACATGCATGAAAATGTTTTTAGCTAAACTAATATCACACATTAAGTATGTTTGACCAACGACCAATGGGATTAATTGATTTTGGAACACGTGAGATGTTTCTCTCCCAACATCTATACCGTGGTGCTATCACATATTGTGATATACTTTTTGTTAGCACTTTTTACCATACCCGCGATAGTAGTCGAAAAAGGTATATTGCTCGCATCTATCGGCCACGGCCAAGTCCGGTAGATGATCCAATAAGTTCTAGTGGCACACATCCTTGCACATCACACAATCAATTATTGATACATCGGTATTGCTTGTAATTGTGTCAGATCTAATGAAGTCTCGTTCATTCGACTGCCGCGGGCTGCGATTGTACCGCTTGTGTTAAAATATTCAGCACGAATATAAAATAAAAATTTGCGTGTTTGATGGAATATATTTTAATGAAATCTCAAGTATGTTAGTCGATCTGGAATATAGAGCAAAATGGTCATCTCCTATTTTCGGGCAATGGATACAATCTAAAATCGCCCTCGCAGTAGATAATCATTTGCTTTCTACTACTTTATTTGAATAACTGATGAACGAAGTACAAGGTGAGGGTTCTCACAATGAATCAGTATATACATAGGGAATCCATGCACACACAGTGCCATGGATAAAGTAATGGGAACCCTGCTTTAAAGGGATGGTACAGTTTCAGTTGAGAGTGGGGTTTGAGGTTTCCAACATTTTTTTGATGGTGATTTTTTTGAGATAATGAGAAACCTCCTACGAAATATGAAAGAGCATATGATTTTCGAGGAATTCAAAGTTTATTTGATCAGGATCGCTTTGTTTCACTTTGTTTTGGGATATCTAAGCCATTTCAAAACCAATTTTCATTAGATAAACTTTGAATTCCTCTCAGAATTGTAGGTTTCAAAAAGTCATTTTTGATATCTCGCAAAAAGTTAAAAGCTGAATTCCCACCTCAGCCAATTTATCACTTTAAATAAGCCTTATCACTTGGCCGCTTATAATATCCTTGACTGCTTTCTGGACTTCAAGCATGGCACGTTTTTCAGGGGAACCAAACTTCCTTTTTGAAACATATCTGCCCCAAACCTATATACTTTTTTTTTGTTCTCCTTCTTCTTCAGTTTTTGTTTTTAAGCCACCTCTACACCTAGCG
This sequence comes from Diadema setosum, assembly GCF_964275005.1. Taxonomy (NCBI): domain Eukaryota; kingdom Metazoa; phylum Echinodermata; class Echinoidea; order Diadematoida; family Diadematidae; genus Diadema; species Diadema setosum. The sequence continues at coordinate 15,603,436 of NC_092696.1, read as the reverse complement.
GCAGCCCTGACCCGGAGTAACCGCAAACGATGACACGAGCTTTCACGCACCTTCCGTTTCGTAGCTTTTAACAGTCAGCAAGAGATTCAAAGGAAAGGTCTGCTAGGTTTTGTTGCTTTCATTTTGTTTTGTTTTAAATGAATTTATCTCTAGGGTTCCTGCCTTCGCGAATATGCTTCGCATGGCTGTGAAACACACCCTTGTACAATGAATAACCGTTAAAAAATTTACCATGCCGTGAATATAATGTGAAAAGATTTTTTTCTTACACTCAGCACTTCTATCTGAGACATTGTTTTATAGGCGAGGGGACGAAAAGAGAAAAGAAAAATGATTTAATCATTAAAAAAAAAAACATTTTGTGTAAAAGTAAGTTCGTGATTTCGCCTTCGGATACAGTCGTTAGAATGGAAATTTTTATAACACGAAGAGAGAATAGCAGCAGACACAACAATTATGGATTTTTTTTTTTTAAACGATATCCCCTACAAAGATAACAGGCATCTGAATATAAAAGATTCTAAACTTAGGCCTAACCCAGAATCTAAGGCAAATTTAGATGGGGAGACGTGAAGTGTTGCAGTGTAGACAAGGTATATCATGGTTTATCACATTTCATTCTAAAGCGCCGTCGGGGAATTTTAAAAGTCTGGAATATTACTCGACGTGACTTTTCTGCAGGTAATATAACGATATTGTTCTTCGCTGCATTAATAGTCCCGTCACAAGCAGTGACGTCACGACAAGTATAATGCATATAAATAGACTGTTTTGTCTGGAAGCAAGAACATGTAAATTCAATGTATATACTGCGTGTGTTATAGTAAAGAGACGGCCTTCACTTGCGGAGGTATAAATTCCCACCAAGGTAATAATAATAATTATTATTTTGTTCAAGATGACTAATCATAACGAACAAAAGAAAATGGAAGTAAAAAAAAAACAAAAACCACCAAACCATCAAACACACAAACAACAAGATGCGGGGTGCAAAAATGAGGTTCATTACCAAAACTGTAAAACACTATCATGTGACTGCCCTGGAATTGGTATTTCCTTTCGAGCCATTTATGATACTGACACAATCATACTATAGGGTCCTATATACTCTAAATTTATGTGCTTGCTGCAGCACTGATCTACCGTGACTGGTAATTGACTACATACGACATTTCGCTCCCTTTTCAAAGATAAAGGTGTTTAGACTGAACTATTAAAACATTTTACACACTAGTAAACACTTAGTGAATTTTATGTCTCTTGAAAAACGTAAAGTCCAAAGGACGAATTGCCGACATTTTCCAGCTATATGCTGTACAAATTCCACGTACTCCACGTTGTATAATAAAGCTGATATGATATCCTTATAAAGCAAGGATCAATTTCTTATTTCACAGTTGTCAATCAATATTGGGAGCGAATCTTCTCTACAGTTATGTGTCTAAGCTAGGAGCCTATACATGCTAGCATGTCGAGTGCACGTGGATGGGTTAACAGTAACAATGCGTTTGACTATAGCCAAATATAAATGAGTTAAAAATAGATTATTGTCACAGACATAATGTACTTTAACAAGCGATACTGATCATGTGGACTATTCATAACAACTTATGATTATAGTCTCGTGGCGATCATTTGTTACTGCCTGATTGAAGGAAAAATTCAATTTCTCCGCATTTACACTGTAAAGACATTTTGCTAATGTGATCACGCATTATTGATGACTCACTAAAGAGCTTTAAAAAATAAACCAAACTGAGATGTATCCCCCTCTAACAGCACTTGCAGGAAGCTGTCAGTTGTACAAGAACCCGATGACAAAACTGATTTTTTTTTTTGAAAACAAATACAGAAAGACAGCATTCGTGGTCACAATTATTATAAAGAAGGTGATTAATCGTTTACACGCTTTGACGGGGGGGGGGGGTAATCAACAGAACCCCCCCCCCCAGAAAACAAACACAACAATATTACAACGCATGTATTACATGGCGATGTGTAGACGCATGTTTTCCTCTAAACATGCACGGTCACAACTGCAACAACAGCAACAACAACAACAACAACATCCAAAATCGCCGTTTCATGTGTACATTTTCATAACCAGTGCACTGCGACACATCACTGGGTTGATGTTTAAATGGAAATTGGGTTAAAGTCGCCCATTCATAGTGTACCAAGCAGGCCCCCGTGTTCAAAGGGTCGATGGCGTTTTAACCTCATCGAGGACTATACTCAGAAAGCAGCGTTTTAAAACAGAAGATTATACATACTCGGTATTTACGAGTCCAGCCAGATGTTGTTTGTCTTCGAATGCACAAGACAAACGCAAAACAAAGTGATGAAATTTGACTCTTCCTACACCGGTCCTGCCAGACCCCCCCCCCCCCCCCCCCTGTTGTACCTTTCTTTCTTTCTTGTTATTCCCAATGAACACACGTTTTACCATTGGACCCCGAAGAGTTATACCTAATCTCAGGGGAATTTACCTTACAACCCCCCCCCCCAAAAAAAAAAAAAATGTTTTGCAAGGGGCAACATGATATTGATCTAAGAAGCAAAGGAATGCGAGACATTATGCCGTTCTAACTATATAGGCTTCATGCTCTTGTTAAAGACATCACGAAGAAAATCAGTTTAAAAAAAAAAGCCCGATGATAAGATGCAAATCCGGTAATTGCAAATGCTTAATTTTTCAATTGCCTCAACCTTGAAGCGCTGCCGTGCTTCAAAGATTTGAATTGAATGTAATGTGCAACTTTCGACACCATATCCCATTGTGGCTGAGGAAGAAAAAAAGAACAAGAAGGAGATGAAAAGAAGAAGAAGAAGAGAAAAGGGAGAAGAAGGACGAGGAGAAGGACGAGGAGAAGGAGACAGAAAAGAGAAAGGAGGAGAAGAAGGAGTTACTGTAGAAAACGACATCTCTGGCAGGATACTATTCATTTACAGACTTCCTTCCCTCATGAATTCTCGAAACAAGTTAATAACTTCCGGGAAAAAAACACCTGACAACGCGTTTGCTCGCGTGTTCATGTTATGTGTGCTGGTACACTTGTTACTGATGCTTTGTTTGTTCGTCCTCTCTTTTATTTTTCTAGAGAGAAATTGAGATGTTGGAACTAGAACTTTATCTATTTGAGAATCCCCCATGTAAAAACTATAGTATATCTTTGTGTTGGTATGTACCTTTTAACTCGTTAGATCGAGCCAGTTTCATGATTATGTGTACGCATGATTTGTTTTTTAATGTTTTCTAATTTAAGCCGGCTTCTCGTTCAGAAGAGATTTGCATGAGAAAATGTAAGCGTTACTACATTGTATATCCACTTGCAGAAGCTCTATACAAGGCCTAACAGGAATGCCACTGCAGTGTGTCTACAAAACTGCAATTATTTTGACAACAGTTGATCAGTCGAACCAGGAAGTTATGTCATTCGCACGAGAAAATAAGAAGACGATTTTCTTTCTCTTGTTCCGTATTTAAAGATTAATGTTAAACAGCTGGAATAATGACAGGGCACCGGCAAAGCCAACGAAGTATACTTTGACTTGTGGGGAAGACCGTTGTAACAAGTAGTAGGATATCATCGCTGTATAACAAAATCTACTAGTCTTTCCTCTAGGTGTTTGTTATAATAGTCACATTACTTCTACTATACTCTCGCCAGGCCAACTACGATTTCCACCCATATAATGGTTAGAAAAGACTGTTGCACAAGTTTAGCTTTAATAAACATTAAATTTACAACTTTTCTTTCTTTCTTGTTCCTTTCCTCTTTTGTGTGTACAAAATGTATCTAAACGAATCTTGTTAACATCAGAATAAAGATTGATTTTCTCATTATTGTGCTTCTTTGAGGTCCTATATTCTTTATGACATTCAACAGACGAATTCCACAGTGCAAGTGAATAATGTGGAAATAAAGAGAAGAAAATCGGATGGGGGGGGGGGGGGGAATAGAAGGTGAAAGCCCGAGAGTATCCCTCTCAGTAATAACGTGGGTGTGCAATTAATATGGAAAACTTTATGCATAGTGAAAGCTAACACGAAGATGAACGATACAATGGAGAAGAATAAGAAAGACTCAAACACTTACCTGCGTCGGAATATGACCTGGGAGACGCAAGATCTGCGGGGACACCCAGCGAGGGGAAAATGATGAATAATCGGTAAATCTCTGAAAAAAAAAAAATCACGCTAACGACTAGCTAACTGCTTGGTGAGCCTGTACAGCCTATACGCGTCTTTGATGGGCAATACTCAAGCCTGAGCTAAAGCAGTGATTACACCGACTTAATTGTCCCGGAGACAGTAACTCAATTACGTGTGTCGCCTGACATCACTTCTTGCCAACTCAGAGCAGGTCGAATACTCTCAAACAAAATATAGAGGCGGGGAAATTCCAGGGACCGAAGTCGAGCCATTATGACATAGAGGGCTGCATGGTACTATATCCGCAAAAGCACACACACTGACACGTTGACACACACCCACACACACACACACATACGTACACAAAACACACATGCACGCACTTGCGAGGTTACGCATGTACGGATAGGCAAATTGCACATTATTTAGTCACATTAACGCTCGCACACAATAATCAAACCTGTATGTACCTGAAAACAAACAAACAAACAAACAGACAAACAAACGAACGAACAAACAAGCAAACAAACAAACAAACAACATTGTTAATGAACCAGTTCAAAGTTCGAAATTGCTCATAAGCAGAAAACGGTCATTAGTATCAACAGACATTTTATTTATTCATTTATTCTAATGTTTACACATATTTTATTCATTTTTAGTTCATTGCGTCTGTTCATTTGCAATGATTATTCATGTCATCCTTATAGATGGTGCTTGCCAGCACGTCCATCTGACAGCAAGTCTGGTGTTTGATAAAGTCAGTAGAAAAAGGTTGTAAATACATTTCAGGTCACCTGGTCTACGTATACGTTCATTCTTGTTTTAACATGATTGATAAATTCCATAATGTTACTTTGGGCAAGTTTTAAATGCATTATCCCACATAGAAGACGATTGCAGTGCATTCCTATTGTACATAATACCACTGACAAAAAAGAAAGATCAGTGGAACCAAAATGTGCACATGAAGTGGCTGATTGTATTGGTAATCATTAATCGATGACCTTTCTTGCGAAAGAAGCGCATGCGCAGTGAAGCGTTAAACAATGGCTTGCCAGTTTATCATGGACAGAACGTTGACCCCCGGCGAGGAAAATCACGCAGCATCGGCCGTATTATGACGTCATCAGTCTTAACCGACAGGCCATTATACATCTTATAACCGTAACCTTCACGCAGAGACAAAACAATGCCACAATCGATACACTTCTACTGTGCATTTTATACGAGTTCGATAAGGAGAGTTATATAGCTAAACGTACTATATAGCTGTTTCGCACTTCATTGGTATGTGATTTGATGCTGGTATTACGAGGGGAAAGCGGACTCGAGTTTCATTTCTTTCTTGGTTGTGTACATAATGCCCGGGTGTGCAATTTGCGAAAAGATATTTATATGCCAAACAGATTCAACATGAAATGGAAATATACTGAATACCTGTGAATATACGCAAACAATCTGGACAAACTGCAGAAACTAGAGTGTAAAAAAATAGTGTCGATTCTGAGACTTGTACTAGGGAATATAATTCATGTAAAGACACTGTAATTATATGCCTAGGTATGTAGGCGTTTCGATCGCATTTGATTTTGGTCTGCAGGATATAGAGAAAGGACAACAATCCTTCATAAAAAAAAAAGAAATTCAACTATGATGTATAAGCCTACAATACCATGACTACTTACTTGATGAAGAACGGCTAAATCTATACTGGTTAACATGCACATATTGATAAATAAGTTTATTGTACCATTGATTTTAAATGCATTGATTATTATTCATTTTTTCAGTTCAATTCAAAGTTTATTTCTTTTTTTCCGACAAAACATATATGTTTCACTTCCTTAGATAACAGAGAAAAGGTAAACAGAACATTGTGAAATGAAAAGACTGTACAATAATTGAAGACCTTATAATAATTATACATTGTAGAAAAAAAAAAGAAACAGAAGTGGTCGAAGTGAAGTACATGTATAACATTGCTTAAAGTGCAAAAAAATGGAGGGACACACTAAAAAGACAAAACTTGTAGCATGTGGGCCCCTCTGGAAAAGAACATCGATGGAAAGATAAATTGAAGCATCGTTAATACACACATACAAAAAAAAAAAAAAGAGGAAGAAGTCTGGAAGCCCACTGAAAATGAGATTAATATATAGATAAATACACTTTCATAGACGCGAACAAACATTAAACAAGACTAGACAAAAAAACAACTACTGAAGAAAGGCTGTACGGGACAAAACGGAATGGACAAGACTAACAAACAGAAGACAAATAGCAAACTGAAACACACACGGGGACAGCGATCTTCGGCAGAAGCATGTCAAGAGAAACAGATAATAGTTGTGGAGAAAACAAAAAGTAATATTGTAGCGCCTGAAAAAAAAAAGACAAGGAAATAGAGGGACATATGAACAGGAGTAACATACGGAAATTGAACTCCTAGACGCTTTGGGCAATAGCATAGATGACAAAACGGTTCTATCTGACGGTTCTATCGATTTATCGTGACGGCAGCGGAACCAAAAGCATGAAAGCTAGACGGATCTGCAAAAACCATCATATTCATCTGAGCGATAGGCCTAGTGTATTAACGCGTGACCTTCTGTAACTCTGATGGTTATATTCCACATATCACGAGCATGCGAAACCGTACATTTTGCTGTCAAAACTTATTTCAGAATCTTGTCTCCGACATCATCGGGAAACGCTTAGGAAAAGTCGCATTGCAATCGAAATGAAAGCGAAAACAACAGGAACAACAACAACAACAACAACAACAACAACAACAACAAACTAAACAGACTGCAAACAGCAGTAACACGAGAACAACAACAAGAATAAACGCATAGTGATTTCCATTATAATCCGTCCTTCACGGGTCTTAACAAGCTTAAATATTACAGCAGTATCATTCCACAACAGAGTTGTCTGGATCGGCTCAAGATGACAGGGGGTTCAGTATTAGGACTGAAGGTTTGCTATTCAGCAGGCCTGTAGACCGATTCGGGTTCGTTGAGGGCAGCAGACAATTTGTGGCAGAGCGGGTTGCAACCAAATCGGTGGTTGCAACCCGCTCTGATTTGTGGCACTGGGCGCAGCCATTAGCTCAAATCCCCCCGGTGTCCCAGCCTCCCCCCCCCCCCCTCCCCCCACCCCACGGGCAACTTTATCGAGCACTTGTAGCAGGAATACGCGCACTTGTAACAAAGGTTCGCGCATTAAGCGAGCGTTCGTGCACTCAGTACGAGCAGGGAGGTGAGCGTGTCCTCTCACCTCCCTGGTACGAGACGCCTATTGGCTAAAACAACCTTGCATCAGTTTTTCATTCCGTGCGCGTGCTAATGTAGGGATGGGGTGGGGTGGGGGGGGGGGGTCGGCCGGGACACTGCAGTATTAAACGGCGCTGCCCATGTCGGGACGCGTGTTTTTTTTTTAGACGGCACAGATTGGGGACCCTATCCCTAAACCGTACCCTAATCCTAATCCTAACCCTAACCATCAAACCCTAACCCTAACCCTAACCCTAAACCTAACCCTAACCCTAATCCTAAACCCTAACCCAACGTGTTCCCCATAGGTTTAATACGCGCCATGCCCCAATCTGTGCCGTCTAAAAAAAAAAAAAAAAAAAAAAAAAAAAAAAACGCGGCCGGGACACCGCAGTAATGGCGCTGCCCATGCCGATAATACACAAACCGCCTCACAGAATCCGTCTATACATTTATATGTCAATAGCTGCAGAGGTTATCAGGGCCATGTCTTTGTCATTCGTCTGTACATTGGTCATGAAATGATTAATCTCTCAGGGAAACATTGTTGAATATCCACTTTATGATTGCATGAATATTTGACAAAAATAGTTACTGGAATCCTCGTCATTGAACACCAATTCGCTTGTTGCTGGGATAGACAGTGATGTTGTTGACGGCATTCACAGGCTTCTGAGTGAAATCAAACCGCCCAGGGAGTGAAACGACATGGGATTATACTTTTCTGCTTTTAATTTTCTTTTTCAACTTCAAATATGGAACTTTATATTATAAACATTTTGATGACATTATTTTTTTTGTGCACTATGTAGAAAAAAAAAAATAAAAGGTTGCATGCGACTCAAGTTTTTCTTTCAAGGTGACCATACGAGCGTGTATCTCAAAATCAATCAATGCGTTCAGGTCAGGGTTAAGTTCTTGACCTGGGTTAACAAAACTATTAACAAAACACTCAAACACCGGATTCTTCAAACCACCATAGGTTTTCATGCAATTGTTGACGAGGGGAAAATAACTTATTAAAAGATAAATTAGCCGAAAAAAATCCACTCGAGTATAATATTATACTGCACATAGTATTGGTCTGTATTATTGGGGAAAACAACAGCATGCCTGGGTGGACCTTTATCCATTTTGGGGGATACAGGAGAGTATGATCCTAATATGACTATCTTTTATTTTTGTTCTTTTTATTCTTTCCTTTTTTACTGCCTGCTTGCGCCTGAGGGGAAAAGGTATATGGTTCTTTATCAAATAATGATGCAAACATGCACAGCCTTTCACATCTGTATACGACAAAACACTCACAATTAATGAGAACTGTTTGAGACACATGTCATTTTACTTTTGAAAATATTTAATCAGCAATCTAAATGAATTTGGTAGAGCTTGTATTCAATTGACGGCACTGACACACCGTGTCACGCTCTCATCATCTCTTTCAAGCATTTCCGCCCATCCAAACACAATCCTTACAATCCCCTCGGCAAGGGAAACGGAAGTTCATCCTCCAAACCTTGCCCTATCATGCATGCTTATACCATTATTTCTGAGTACTGGTACCTACTACTTGCAAACTTAAAAATATCATTGTTCTGTCCCAACAGGTCCCCATATGGTATTATTCGTATCATACCCCATCGTTTACTTTCTTTCTCTTCTGTTTCACTGATCTCCCTATATCTTCTACCTCTACGAGTCTTCTCTCTACCTCCCTCCTCTCTATCTCTGTCTCTGTCTCTGTCTCTCTTTCTATTATATATATATATATTATATATATATATATATATATATATATATATATATATATATATATTTATTTATATATATACATATATACATATATATATATATATTTATATATATATATATATATATATATATATATATATATATATATATATATATATATATATCTTCTCTGTCTCTTTATCTCTCTCTCCCTTTGTCTGTCTTTCTCTCTCTACACATGAATTAAACCTCAACGTTATTGGTTTGAGGCAATAGTCATCTAAAGTAGTAACTGATTCATATGGAATGATTAAAAACTAAATATGAAGCCTGACCACATTTCTTTAGCAACCCTGTACAAGAGAAAACCGCTGTAAAGTGTGGGTAAACTGATAATTAGTCATTATGCAATGGTTCATATACCATTTCACTCTGATTTTTTATCTATTTTTTGAAGTTATAAAAATTAATTATGCTGAGGGAAAGTAACTTTTCTCGACTCCTGTAATTCGTATAAATGTTTGACTTTGAGTTTTTTTCGAACTGACTGTGACGTGATTACTTTGTATATATATATATATATATATATATATATATATATATATATATATATATATATACATACATATATATATATATATATATATATATATATATATATATATATACATATATATATATATATATATATATATATATATATATATATATATATATATATACATATGTACATGGATATTCTACATACAACAGCTCGTGATGTTACAACCTGACAACGATATATAGAAAATGAAAAAGTATTTGATATAAATTTCCAAACACAGTGACAGAACTTTTGGCTTACCTCTTTGAAAAGGCAGGTGGAAGGTTATTACGCTCAGCATCATTATGTCAATGACACAGTGGAAGGAATGAAAACTTTTCATAAAATGTGACATTTTTGACATCTTTATCATGTTTATCTGTTGTGATTGTGCTAACATCAAGTAACTTTCAAGAGCAATTATTATGTTCACATTATTCTTTCACTAAATGATTCTCAGATCACATTAAGACTATGAAGAGGTACATGTATCCTTGAAATAAAGAAAGTGTCTATTGCACATGCATGGACGTGTGTTCTTAAAGTATAGCTTTCAATCCCGGTGTATTCAATAAGGTTATGATTGCATGACGTCTTATTTGTCTCTCTCTCTCTCTCTCTCTCTCTCTTTATATCCTTACCTCCTTCGGTGCATCCGTCTTTCATTCTCTTATTTTTTTTCTCTAGTATTCTCTCCATTTTTCTTTAATCCCTTTTGTCTTTCTTCCCTAGCTGCTCTCATATGCTTTCTCTCTATTCCTTGTATTCTCTCCTTAAAGGTCGCGTCCTGGCCGAATTCCACTCCTTGAATTGTAGACCGGAACATCGAGGGTTCGTATCCTGCTACGACGCTGAAATCTTGGACCAAGACACTTGGGTGTTATGACTTTGACCTGATATATCCAACAGGGAGAATAAAACAAGTGATAAAACTAGGCTACAGTAGGTATCAGTTTCCGTAGGCCCGTATTACAAAAATGGCAACCTCATTTTACACGAAAGGTCTATTTGAGAGTTGCTGACCATGATTTAATCTTAAAAGTGAGAATAGAAAATGATTCCATGGAAAAGGGTTGTTGCGTGGTTCTTTAGTAAACAGTCAAATGGTTTGTAAGTATAGGCGTTGTGTTAATCACGTTAATGTTGGTATAATGTTTCACACACGGTTCTGTTCAATGCGATGCAAGTAGACTGGCCCCAGAAGTGATGATGTCAACGTCTGTTGCCATAGATTGGGTGGGGACTCGGAGGTGAGAGCACGATGAGCAACATTAGTGTTCACAGACCGGGCTGGATGAGGTGTTTTAGAAGCAATTTTCATAACGATGCATCGCTATGACATCATACTTTACTACTCTATCAATCTTTAAGGTCCAAATGGAGGAAAAGATTGAATCCTCCATTGTTGCTTATGTTTTACTAGTTAAAATTGACCCCATTCAAGCTTGCAATAAGAAAATATAAAGCTAGAGAGACACGTAGTACATGTACTTCCACTGACATGCACACAAATTCACCGAGCAGAGTTCGCAAATCCAGTGCGTGACGTCAGGCGAAGTGTGCGGCTTTCTTGACGGATTGGGGGTATTCAGGCTCTACCAGAACGCCGCATTTCTGTGACCGTTTTGTATCTTCTAGAATAGCTCAAGTGACGGAACGTCACCTCATTACATTCTATGACTTCTGAGCTTCTCATTGATGTCTAATTAACAAACGAGCCTTCGCTTTGAATTTCTACTTTAAGTAGTCGGCGATTGTTCGGGAATTGGACAGAAACTCGTCATATCGCCAACCAAAAATCGTCATGGCAAGAGCCAGAAATAATCTCTAATGGCCATCAGTTGCCAAGATTTCAGTGCCAATCAAACACACACACACACACACACACACACAAACACACAAACAAACAAAAAAATGCCAACAAGTTTGGTCATCAAAAGGTTGTTGATGCAATATCGAGAACCTGCTGACAACCACTTGCCATCTTCCCAAAAACGTTTTACGACCTCTGAGAAGCAACTGCCCATCAAGACCATGCAGTCAATACTGGGGTCGTAGAATGGTCGACGACCGGTCTTTTCTTATGGGTTACCGTTGCCTTTGAAATTATCATGTTTTGGGTTTTTTTGTCACACATGTATGACGAACACTCCGCTAGGATATCTCCTTGCTATTTGTTGGTTATTCAATTTGTGTCATTGACGTTTTATTAACATAGGAATTGATCTGTCCAGGGGATATAAATATTCTATTTACCAGCGGGTGAACGTTACTTACCAAATCGCAGGCATTGGTATTTAACTAATGCAAATGAGAGTAAATGAAAATTAATTGCTGTTAACACTCAAAACAAACTCAAGTCATGGTACTTTATGGAACAGTTATCGTAAATAAATTGCTTTACTTGTTTTTCCCCCAAGTCAGAATCGTACATGAGGGAGACAGTGCACGTGTACTTTAAAGCATGCTATACACCTTGCAAAACAACCATAAACTTTCACTTTCCGTTTGAATTTACGTCAGCGCGTCATAGAGTTGCATAATTTTTTGACGCAGCAGGTTCCTCAAGTTACCAAACTCTTTCCCGGAAACAGAACTCTTGAAGGTTTCTCGCCTCTTATCAAATAAAAAGAGAGAGTTAAAGATGTATGCTCGTCGTTTATCACGGGGTTTACTGATCAAGGTCGCAATGTCAATGTTTGCGTATGAGTAGCCAGGTTTGTCGAGGAACAACATTCAATGTTTTCTGCCAGTGCCATTAATCGTATAATGTTGTCTGTCCACATACAGAACATTCGCTCATCAAGGTTTTGTTCAATTTGCTGGTGGTATGAGGATCACGTGAACGGCGATATATCGTGGATAAATTTGAATTTGATCCGTCAGTATGTGCCGTCGCCTCTCCGACCGTCCTTCCTTCAACCTCGCTTATCGCACATATTAAGATTGATTAATTCTTTCCCCTTTTCTATATAAAGGGTTTCGTTATTCAATGATGCGCACTCGCAGCACAACAAATATAGATCATGATAATGTTTATCAAGGGCCGTCGTTGGAATAGAACAGAACTGGACAAGTTCCCCCTCCCCCTCCCTCACCCCCACATATACATACACGTCACATGCAGACTTTTATTGAAAATTGCATTTACGGCGGAAAAGAAGTATCGCAAAAGTCTTTTTAAAGTATTATGATTGTCACTAAAAAGCAGCATTTTCCGAGTGCTCTGTCTCGAATCGTGATTGGCTGGGTGGGGGGGTGGTTAAAAAGGGCATGTATGATAATCACTCTTAAGAAATTAAGAAATTATCAACGTAAACATATTAACATGCCCACTACAAAAAGTGTCATGACCCCAAATATTCTCTAAAGAGGGGGGGGGGGTTGTTGCCCCGAATCTTCGGAGAAAGAGAGAGAGAGAGAGAGAAAGAAAGTCAAGAGGCAGAGAGAGAAAAAAAAACAATGGGCCAAATTTCATAATATATCAGTTTTGGTGTTTCCTTGGCTTGCTAATCGAATACTGCATGCTATCCAAAATGTTTGGATACGTCGTAGATCATTATACACGTCCGTGCTCATCCCTTTATCTTGATAACAATGATTAGTAAACTGAACAAACCGATAAATATTCTGTTCAGAAACCACATTACCGGAAAACTTCAAAATCTACTTGTCTGATTAGAAAACCCTAAACAAAACAAAAAAAGGTGCATTATCAGCTTCTTTCTCGAGGATAAAAGTATTGGACGCATACCTTTTCTTTCTTCTCTTTTGAAATTGAAAAGAAATGAATACAAATTCGTGGAGATTAATTCTGATTCATTACGGTTTTGAATATTTGATACTCATCTATATAAAGACAGAAAAAGACGTAATATTGAACGACTGTCTCGCTGTTATAAAATACGGTGTACGCTTCAATCCTGAACTTTTTCAACAAACAGTATTTTTCAAATCCACGACAAATCCCTCTCCAATAAAAAACAAAAAAACAAACCAAAAAACAAATAAACGAACAAACACAAGGACCAGAGAAATAGTTAGATCCATTGTTTCATGCCCTTGCGATCAGAATACCGTTATAAGATTAGTAACCACACCCATAATGAAAAGAAAGGCCAAGAACTACCACAGCAGCTGCACAGACAAAAGAAACCCCCACACAAAAACAGAACAAAACAAAAGAACAATTTACAATAAGAATTGTAGACGATCGTGCTGGTATGCGCCACTGACGTATCCACCAACACGAAAGAATCTCAGGGTGTATTTTTCTTTTACACTCCCCATTTTCTTTAACTTTTTTTTTTTTATAGGATATCTTTTTTTAAGCTTTTATAGATGTTCGCGTTTGTCAGAACACTGCCGCAGCGCGCTTGTCAAGTCATTGTGTTTTGCTTTTGTTTTTTTTTATTTCTGTCAGCCTATAATAGTTTATTGACATTTCTCTTCTCTACCAGTAATTTTCGTGACATCTTATCCCCGCGTAAAGGCTGAGAATGTGCGGGTAGTATAATTTTCAGGCAAGTTGCCAAAGAAGTAATGGCATTCAGAACAATTGCGATTAAAGGTACTAGCCCACATTTGCAAACCCACGAAAATCAAAACTGCATAAAACAGGTCCAATATGTCTTCAAGTACAAGTTATAACAGTAACATACCTCACCTGTCGCTCTTTCTCTATACCATTCGATAAAAGAGAGAAAATCATCGTTTTAAAATCAATTTTCAAACCGGGTCAACCCGACCCAAAATCGAATTACGAGCGCGGGCTATAGCTATACGTACATTGTACATGTAACACGTACGTGGACCGGAGCTAGCGAGCGTTATACGCATGCATACGGATTACCGTGCATTTTCATTTATTTTTTATGAAAGTAATGGACTAATTGAAACGAAATTTTGCACAGGTGTTACTGCAATCATACCCAAACTCCATGCTAACTATGAGACCAATTGCTGCAGGTTTACAAATGTGGGCTAATACCTTTGAAGCAAAAACGACAGAGAGACTTCGGATATGACACCACGCTGACTTGAACATTGGAAACTATGCACATTTAGGCGACCTTGAATTGAGCTTGTATTGATTGCTTGAATGGCTGTCTCACTTCTGAAAGTATTTCAGCATTTCATGTGACGTCCATCAACCCTTCAGATATTTCGTAAAACATGTCCCCCGTATATAATAGATTATGCAATAGGGATAATTGCGTTTCATTTTCTTCAAGCTTTATCCACTCAGAATCTATAAAATTTCCCTAAGAAAATTACTATATTTACAGGTAGTTACGCAGATGCACTATCTGTCCACGAAACAGACCATTATAGTTAGCCAAGTATAAGGGACATGATTTAAAGGGGTCGTATAGTTTTGGTTGAGACCTAATTTCAGGTTTCTTACATTTTTGGTGAGATAATGAGAAACTTCTAATGAAACATGAAAGAGCAATGTTTATTTGATCAAAATTGGTTTTGAAATGGCTGAGATATCCAACACAGAGCCATTCTGATGAGTGTGGGACCCACACTTTATCATGAATGTTTCAGTCATTCCAAACCCGATTTTCATCAAATGAACTTTGAATACCTCTTAAAATGGCATGCTCTGTACTTTTTCGTAAGTGTTTTCTTGTATCTCGCAAAAAGTTAAAGGCCCATTTCTCATTTCCACCAATACTGTATTATCCCTTTAAACTTTCAGACGAGTTTTAGTTTGTACGAAATTCGTTTTCGTCCACCACAGCTAATTGTAAGGGGGATAATGCATTTCAGCTAAATACGTCGGCGTGTAGGTTAGGGCAGAAAATACATCCAGTGTGCTATTGACGGAACGGAGAGCAATTTAGTCCATGATTAAACATTCCTTTGCCGTAGAGGGGGCTTGACGCACTGATGGTTCAGTTCGGGACATCATTACCTATCCCTGTAAAGAATGAGTGTTTATACGCAACGTCCATGTAATATAGTTTTGTCCATTCCATTTATATAACAGTGAATTGAATTTCTAGTCCAGGGATAAACTTACCATGTATACACTCATCATACACATCTTAATAGTGGTTGCATTTACAAGTGAAGTGTCCGTCTTAAAATGTCCTATGTTATATGGAAACCAGTACAGAGTGAGTCAGAATAATGATAATAAAAAAAACAAACAAACAAACAAACACGATATCCCATCATTTTGAAATTGGCTTATTTGAAGTATGGTAGAGTTGTCCTCCACACATTTTCTTATATCCACTTCACTTGGATCCTTGCATGAATGACTGAATAACGGACATTCCTTTAAATAGAAGACGGCAAAATCTAACTTGCGCCAAGTGGCAGGGTAAAGGTTGATTACTTTTTTTTAAAGAATTTATAACTCTTGGCACACAAAGACACACACACACACACACACACGCACACACACACACACACACACACGCACACACACACACACACACACACACACTTGCATGATTTTCTTTTTTTAATCATGGCTACTACCATGGACCTGATATACATGGACTGTTCACTGCAGTCTTTCTTTGATTGTAATTATCGTCGCCGACACATGATTATGTGCATCTTAAGGAGTACATTCAGGTGTCTGGACAATAAAGATTGTGTGATCATGTATCGTCACTAACAGAAGAATCTTTTTCCTCATTTCAGTCTTGTTTCGCTGATGTGCCTTTTTTTCAGACGAAAATGACTTTAAATAGATACAGATGATGAGGAGCAGCAAACCTGACATCATGACAAATTTTGTGTCAAAAGATGGGTAATTGCTGATTAGCAAATTTTCGCACATGCATAAGACCTTGCCTATGCAAGATATACCTGTTCTCTACTATTACCGCCCCTTTTTGCTCTGGAATAAGCTGCGGAAAAGGGAAATATTGAGATCACAAATGACAATCATTCTACCAATATGTTAGCTTTCTTTTAAAACTGCCTGCTTCTCTCAAGCGAAATTGTTTGAGGTATGGTTTCCTAACATATACACCACAACTGCACATTCACTTTACTTGGATTTTTGTGAGTTATTTTCTTCTGCGCGTAGAGTTTTAGATTTCTCGAATCTCCGTCTTGTTCTTCTCCCGGCTTGCTGGCGGTGACGATCATGGGATCAAAGCACTGAAGCATGCTAAAAATGTCTTTGTGGAGCTTTAGAGATGTACGGGTGCATGAATTAATTAACGATACGATGAATGTCCATGTGTATTAGGTCCATGCGACTACTAAAGCACTGATCAATTCAGAGCTTATTTACGTCGATGTAGAGCAATTAGTCAATCAGTTGCAATGAAAACATAATTCTCTACGGAAGAATTTCATGAATTTGAATAATATACGCAGTATACCACTGCATGCTATAAGCATTAGAATTAACACTTGCTGTCGGGTGGAAACTCGGTGGTCCAGTGCAGGACGTCTGTCCGGATATCAGGAGGTTGTAGGTTCGAATCCTGCTCGAGTATGTACGCCTATGATTTGTTTATAATTATGGCTACTACTAAAACACTGATCAATTCAGTGCTTATTTACCTCGATGTAGGGCAATTTGCCAATCAGTTGCAAAGTAACAATGATGTTAAAAATGCTAATGAACAGACGTAAAAGAAACTGGCGAAGGTAATGGTTATGACTATTCGTCTCACGGACGTTCCTTTTTGACCTTGGTTGGAGTTGTTATTTTCCCATTTTTCGTACACTCAATGCACATTTCGTAAAGAAAATTCATTGAAAGACGAGGAAATACCTTGAGGTTGTGTTGTTTTGGCCAATTAACCTCATTTTGAAACATAAATCGTCATATGAGCCTGCCGCACTTTTCATTGGGTTCACATGGGGAAAAAGAGCGAAGGAAATGTTTTATTATTGTAGTCTGAAATCAACAGATTATTAAGCAGAGGGGTGAAGATTTGAGGTATGAGTTTTCTTCGGTTTGTCTGTCCTCTGTACAAAGGGCAGACAAATCGAAGAAAACTTATACCTCAGTAATAATATAGTTTGTTGCAATCATAATAATAATGATAATAATGCTGCTGCTGATGATGATGGTAATAGTAATAGCAATAGTAACAATATAGTAATAGTAATAATGATAGTAATAGTAGTAGTAGTAGTAGTAATGATAATAATAATAATAATAATAAAAAGTTCTCATTTATCCACGGTAGCTTTCAAGAGGGCCCTGCCATTACCATTACCCCGGTGTTGCTAGGTACCCATTTATACATCTGGGTCGAGTTTTAGGGACATGGTGGGTAAAAACATGAACCAAGGAACATGTCCAAGCCGTAGGATGTACAAGAACTAGGCGGAAATCCAACTCGGGTCCTCTGATTAGTAGTCGGGATTCCTACCCCTCTATGTCACAGCGCCCAAAGGGTTCATTAATGTATTTTGTAATCATTAGCGGTACATCTTCATCGATGAAAATGAGGACTTAATCATTTATGAAATCCCAGTCTTCTGCAAACAATCTCTTCTCGCATCTTCACAGAAAAAAAAGACATAATCTGAATTCCGAAGATTCTTTCCTATTTGTAAATGCTTGTCGCTGATCACACGGACGTTTGTTTAAACAACGCAATATACAGAGGTTTTTTTCTCACAGACTACGACGTGTGCCACCGGATGTTGATTCTGAGACGCTGGGAGAATTGTGCAACCATCGCAATTCGACCTTCATGTAGAATTTTGGCTTGAAAATGAAAATCATCTTAACATGGGATATAAAATTGTTCATGTTATTGTTATTAGAAATGTTATGTTTCGTGTGGCATCCAGCCAGCTATTTACCTGCGGAAAAAAAAGAAGTAATGAAATGTAAGAAAATGCACCTTCATTCAATTGTTTTTTTGAATTGGTGATTCATAAGAACAATGCAGAAATAAAAGTTTATTATCATCTCCAGTATTTTATGAGAGGATGCTAAAGAAATAATTTTTTCTTCACTTTAAAAGTTATGTCCTTGTCAGTATGTAGCAACACATAGTCCTCGAGTTTCACAATGATGGTATTAACAACAACAGCAACACACAGTTGTTATTGAATGAACGTAAAAGAAACATACATGTTGTTGATACCTGGGAAGTCGAAAAATCTAATAGATAGCATGTATAAGTTACTCAAGGAGAAGAAAACAAAGGAGGATTGTAATCTTGAGTATTGGTAACGACTTAGAAGAAGAGCATCAAATTTACATGGCACACACACGTAACAGGAAAAAAGCCACAAATAAATGTGCGAGCTTTAAAACATGAAGTCCTTATCTTATCTGCACATCGACGAAGTTCAATTTCGAATGAATATTGGTCATGAGTTGGACACCTTCGAGTCATAGAGCCCTCGAGTCATGCGGCTCATGAGCTCGACATTCGGAAAAATACGGCCCATATAAGTCTGATCGTAGGCAAATAAGGCCCATGAGTTCGACATTAAGGCCCGAATTCACGAAGGTGGTACAAATGAAACCATGGTTTAAACCATGGACAAAAACTCTAGAGTGCCAAGTGTCGCACGGAATATTTCGTTACGATATTGGTCATTTCGTCGACAAAATGACGGTTTCGTTAACGAAATTATCATTTCGTGGACGAAGTGTTCATTTAGTTACCAAACGTTGTCATTTCGTTACAAAATCATCATTTCATTGACGAAATGACTGATTTCGTAACGAAATATTCCATGCGACACTTGGCGCTCCATAGATTTTGTCCATGGTTTTAACCATGGTTTCATTTGTACCACCTTCGTGAATTCGGGCCTGTAGTGTCGGTCTCTTGGGCCGTGTTTGCCTATACTGTCGGACTCATATGCCTGTAATATAATCATGCCTTGTGTCGAACGCATCATTCTCATGGGCTGTATGACTCTTGGGTTGTATGACTCATGGGCCTATTAGTCTTATGTCGAACTTGTGGGCCGTATGAATCGTGGGTGTCAGGCTCGTGGGATGACCACAATGAAATGAGTGTAATGGGCCGATGACAGTCCAGTGTGTGGGGTGCAATCCAATACACTCCCAGGTTCGTATGTTGATGTGTTGAATACAAGATCGAAGAATGCATGGAAGACCGTTGCCCAAAATACTATGACAGGCAAAACAGTGATGGTACCTTAAAGGGAAATGCAAGAAAAATAAATGGAACATGAAAGACAGGAAGGACACCCTGTAATAAAGTGTACGTGTGTATATCTACGTTACAAAACATAAATACTTTTTTTTTTTCTTACGTATATGCGAATTTTCGCCAAATACGGCAACCCATTCTCCTTGTAACATGATAACATTCATTGATATCTCGTGGGAAGCAATTTATGTTTACACGCCACACTCTTAACTATTGTCTTACAGCCATAACCCGCATTTTTCTCAAATTTTCCAGATGAATAGACTGTCAACTGAAAGGATATCCTTCAGCGGAGGTCACGTGATATCACATTGTTAAAGGGATGAATAGTTTTGGTTGAGATGGGGATTCCAATATTTTAACTTTTTGCGAGATAGTAAGAAACCTCTTAAAGCATATGAAAGAACTTACAATTCGAAGAGGAATTCAAAGTTTTGTTTGATGAAAATCGATTCTACATGTAAAATGGCTGATATCCAAAAACAAAGAGGTTCGAATAGACGGTGGGAATCATATGCACATTTTATTACGACCACTATGTTTTACTTTGTTTTTGGATATCTCAGACATTTAAAAACAAATTTTCTTCAAATGAATTTTGAATTCCTCTCAGAATCATCTGCTCTTGTTCATAAAAGGGTCTCATTATCTCACCAAAAAAAAAAAAAAAAAATGGAAACCTGGAGCCCCATCTCAACCAAAACTGTACTATCCCTTAAATCCGTGCTCTACAATTGAAAGTCGGCTGAACCAAGCGAACAAGAGGGAGTGCATTGGTCCATACTGTTCCTTTCTGTATGTTTCGAACATTATAGATATTGAATTCCATTCTTTCCGCAAAAAATCTTATTCTACTGACGCATGATGCATTCAAACTGATGTACATGATGGGTAATGATGGAACATTTTTGAGTTTCTGTTGGGCATTATTATTGTTATGAATATCGTCAGTTTTCGATCACATGGTGCGTGACAAAACATCGTTATCTTTTTCTCTGTATTTATTCTAATAATGCTTTTGTTTTTGGTTTTCCTTGCTAACCTGCAAGTATATGGGTGTGTGTCTGTGTGAGAAACAGGACGGATGATTGTAATAGGTTGAGGTGATATATGCGTTTGTGCCTGTGTGCTTTTATAGTGTGTGGGGTCACATTTAAAAAGATTTTTACAGTAAAAAAAAAAAAAAAAATAAGACGAAAAATAGAGTGCAGGGTTTAACACATTAACACTTCGACATTCACATAACACTGATTAATAAGATGATAAATTTTGTCCCTGCACAAAGTGAAAGTAATAATGTTACCGAAACTCATCGTCAGTAGTTTCAAGCGGATTGTGAACATGGTGAATGCGAGTCAGTAAGAGCGTAATTTCTTATCTTAAGGCCCGGTCCCACTGGCCGGTGGACACAAAACGTATGCGGACGAGCAAAATTTCGGGGATGGCTCCATCCGCTTTCATCCGCTCCAGAAATTCACAAAAATTGGCGAAAATTGGCGAAAACAGAACGGAAAAAGAACGGACGTGGGTAGTATGTGTATAGCGGTGATGTGAAACGGATGCTCATTCGAAGCCTGGCGGATGAAAGCGGATGGAAGTGGATGACAGCTCCGAAGGGGTTACCGGAGATAATTGCGAAACGGACGCATAGCGGAAGAGCGGATGCAGAGCGGATGAAGCGGATGCATCACGTACGCCTGACGGAAACAAACGAAGAGTTTGTTCGCGAAAACCGATAAAGTCCATTTTTGAAGATTTTGAAGTACGGTCACTGTCATAAAGTACAAAGTAATACCTTTTAAATGATATATTGGTCACTACATAATTATAAAGGTACATTTTTGAAGTTATGGTCAAAAGAAGCAACAATTTTCTTATTATTCTCTTTATTTATCTTGACCTTTAATCGCAAATATCTCCATTTGGCAAATATGGACTTATCGGTTTTTGCAAACAAACTCTTCAAACGCTTTGTACGTTCTGAATACTTTATTTACGAGATGAATGCGCTTACATCCTTTCTATTTCCGTGCTATTAACGATGTATAGACGTTCCATGTACCATATCTTTCCTCCCTCTTTCCGTTTTGAGCTGCAGCGGATGTGAGTTGCGAGGATACCCAGAGGATGCAGAGAGGATACAGCGGACGTTTAAGGGATGATAACGGATATACAACGTTTGTTGCTTGTATGTCGCGGATTTACATCGTACACGGCGGAAAGTTCATCCGTTCTAAAAGTTTTAAGCAGCTTAAAACTTCTTGCGCGGATGAAATCACAGTGGACGGATGCTCGATTGATAGAGCGTATGAAACACGTATGCGATGAGTACACAGCGGATGCGTAGCGTTTTCCAACGGATGGCAAGATTTTTTTTTTTTTTTTTTTACGTTTTACATCCTCTTTGCATCCGTAAGTGCAGTGGGACCGGGCCTTTGACGTGTTAGAGATGTTATGGAGAGGCGATATAACAGCTTTGTGTCGACAGATGGCGCAATTGTATTAAAGTTATACTGTCTTTCTTGTCTAACCTCGATGACATACAGCCGCGGCTGCCGCACTTAATGTACTGAACTTCAAGTTTGCACGCACAACCCGGCGCTTATTGACGAAAGCAGAAAGGAGAAAGAATAAAGAGAGGAGAAGAAAGGAACGCAAAAAAGAAGAAAATAATAAGAAGAGATAGATAGGACAACAAAACTGACGAAAGAGAAGAAGTAGAAGAAGAGTAGAAGAAAGAATATGAGAAGAAACAGAACGATAAACGTAGTCTGATGAAGAAGGATGAAAACTAACTATATAAGACGGAGCTAATGTGGAAAACAAAACAAGATAACGAATGAAAGAGGAAGTTGAAGGTGAAGGGAAATAATTCAAGAGGGACAGACAGACAGACAGACAGACAGACAGACGGACACACAGATAAACAAACAGACACACAGACAGACAAAGAAACAAACAAAGAAACAAAGGAAATAGGACGGTGTGAGGACTTATCTCATGTATAATGTGATCGACTGTTTCTCTATGTCCTGTAAAAATCCCGTGAAAGGTCCGGGAAAGTGATTGATAAAATTAGGGTATGGAAGTCTAGAACCCTGTTTACTCCGTAACTTGTTACGATATGCACCGTCGGGGACCCGTGCGACAAAGATGTTTGAAAGCATTGTATCTCGCCATGGTATTTTATTCTTATATAGGTTTATATTATCAGTGTTATTTTAAATTCATTTATGAGTCTGATGTAAAGCAACCGCCTTCGAGCTGCTGGATTGTTATTTTACATTTGCACAATAAACCATATTGAACTGAACTGAATTTAATTGCATTGAATGGTTGTTGTTATCATCGTAGCAACAACTTGAAAACTGACTGCGGATTAGTCTTTGCTGAACTGGTATAGCTACTTCATCAGTTGTCATTACTGCACGCTGCAACGATGCTTTGCAAAACTTATGATGCTTTTTTTAATGAAAGTAGAATATTGGACACAGGAAAAATAATACTTGCGGTTTACTACAGACCCTTTGTCACATCAGTGCGAATTGTTTGATTTTAGTCTTCATGGATTCGATACGAAAACTTTAAAAATTCATAACGATTTGTTCGAACTTCCTCAAACTCAAAAGCGTATTTCTCTACGTTTTCCTGCATCAGTTGGATTCTTATAATATCTTCCGGGTAAATTTCCCATGAACTTCGTCTTCACAACATATTATTTTTGGTGCTACCCCAATGGAAATCTAAATGATCCATTACCCAACCTTCTTTTTTATTATTCTAAGCAAATCACTAATGTTTGTTTAAGTGATATTTTATTCCTCTTCTCCAGTAAAAAAAAAAAAAGAAAAAGAAAAAAGAAAAGAAAAAAAGGGGAAATTGCGGTGTAATCGTGGTCATAAGGAAGTAGAAAAAACATAAGTAAATTACAAAGGGGCAAAACAAAAGCACAATCTTATGTAATACTACAACATGATATATATCATAAAACATTTATAACCATTGAATAAATCATAAAAGCCAGTTCATTTGAGAAGCAGGAGACCGTCAGCGTAAGCATGGATTTTACTTTAACAGATATAATTAGATTCTCCTTATTCCAGAAAACTGTGCATTGTTATTATTTCCTCGCGTAACCAGAGAATGTTAATCAATAGGCCTACATGTTGTTAGATGCAACCCTTATAGTTTACCATCTAACGGAGATTTGTTGCAGCACAGAATGCAACGCATCCGTCCGGATTATAGCTCGCTCGTAAAAACAGCTTACCGCTGGGTGTTCCGCACCTAACCCAACCAACACAAACGCCGACCACTCACCATACACACATAACTCACACAGTGGACATTTGCCCGAAAAAGCGTGTGTGCGTAGTCTAAATTATCAGACACTTTTTTTTTTCTGTTGGTGCAGTGGTCATGAGTGGAGATGTATTTTCGGTTATTATTTCTACCCACATTTAGCTAAACTGTGTACACTGTTTGAACTTTTTGACAGTAAAAAAGGAAGGTATAAAAACGATTCCATACAAAATAGATTAGTAGCTCCGTTAAAGGTATTATGCTACTTGAATTATGCTATCTACTTGTATTTCAATCACATTAACGTTTTTATTTCATGCTTATTGATTTACATGGACAAGTAGGGCCTCACTTAAATTTTTCTGGAGATACTGTCGTATTTTCTATATAGAGTGCGAAGATTCCGTTCGTCGTTTTCATAAAGATGTAATATCTACAAGAAATGTAATACTTCTAGATTATTTAAACTTTACATACAAGAAAGGGAGCATCATTTCAAATATTGGTTCCTGGATTTTTGCCTTAACGAGACTTTCCCCGCAGTAGACTACGACTTGATTCGCTCGAGGGGGATTGGACAGTCCGCACCGTCGCGTCCGAGCCCCGCGCCACCCTCGCCTGCTATTCATCTCCTGCTGTACGTCATTTACGTGCAGCCTGACATTTCGCTATCTCGCCTCCCCAGCTGTGGGATTAGATAGTGATAAGCACCCATCACCACGTCAAAACTTTTCTCTATCACTTCCCCCAAAACCGGGAAATAGAAATGAGGAGAAATTTACTGCATGCATGATATTGCGTTATTTTTCCCCCAAACATTTAGTTTACTCCTCCCTCTGTATTTCCAGCTGATATAGAAAACAATTGCAATTAGCTTTCTTTAAACGCTGCGAGAGGTTTTTCCCCCGAACTGACAGCTCGTCATTCATGTGCCATGCTTACGAAGGTTTAGATGAATCGACGTATTTGCGACACCTACGTTTCGGGGCGTTCTTGTTTTCGTGGGCCCGATATTTATTTCCGTCCCCAGCTCACCAAGGCCGTCGGAGCCGCGCTGATCACGCCAGCCCCTGCCAGCGACAGATGGTGATGGTAATGTTCTGTAGTGGTGTAAGAGGAATGCGGGGACGTTTGAGTTTGATTTAACTCTTGGACTGCCGATCAGGTTCTGGTCTTCCCGCTCCCCCGCTCGTCACCCTGGAATACTTCATACTCGGCTCACTCTCTCCCTCGCAACTGCGGGACGGCAAGCATTCTGAGCGGG
The DNA here is from genome assembly GCF_964275005.1 of Diadema setosum. NCBI lineage: Eukaryota > Metazoa > Echinodermata > Echinoidea > Diadematoida > Diadematidae > Diadema > Diadema setosum. The sequence continues at coordinate 15,577,986 of NC_092696.1, read as the reverse complement.
GTCGCGGATCCAAACCCTCGGGCGTCGGCCGGCGTCACAACCTTCCCAGCACCGATCGGACGAAGAAGAAGAGGAAGAAGCGAAAGATGGCAGTGCGAGGCGGCTGCATGCTCATCGTCAAATGCCTACTGTTTTTCTTCAATTTCGTACTCTGGGTAAGTAGTGAGAACCCATCTAATCAAAGTATCATGGATATCAAAGCACTGTGGGTATTATTACTACTATTACTAACGTGTGTTGCCCTCTTTACCAAGGTAGAGATGGGGGGGGGGGGAGCAGCTGTCGGAACGAGCCATCTTCTTGGGGAAAAAAAGATGATAATAAACTCTTATACTACTGGTTATCATCAGGTATGTCACGATTTGCCAAGATTGAAGACTAAATAATTATGAAAAGATCAAACGATGGACAAAATAATGATGTCTATACAGATTGGACGAAATGTACTGCACTTGCAACAGAAGGAAGCCTAGTTCAGTTCTCTTGTACAGATGATCAAGTTGTTTTCTTTAAAAAAAAAGAAAAGATTAATGAATGAAAGAATGTGAGAAAGAAGGAAGGAAGGAAAAGAAGAGAGAAAGAAAGAGGCAATATGACCCTGTTGTCATGGTCATCTAGGAAATAATAAGAATGACGTTTGAGTCGAATGGTGAGTGTAAGTGTGAATGCCTGTATATAAGACGTCTTATTTCTTTGTAAACATAATTTCATATCATTTTCACCATCGAATGTGTTCATTTGAATTACATTTCGGTATTTTTAAAATCGAGATGCATGAAATTCAGAACTTCTTCTCTGATAAAGGCAAGAGATTCCCGATAATCATGATCAAAGGGAAATTCATCTTTTACCTGTGTAACTGCTGAAAACTCTATCGCAGACTTATTTTATTTTTTTTTTTGAGAACACGAGGCTATCGAAATGGACATTATAATGACACTTCCGATTTGCGTTGATATTGTTTTATTATTGCGTTGCTGTGGAAATAAAAAATAAGAAAATGCAACCTACATACAGTTTTACTGATGTAGACAAATGCCACTGAGCTAAATACACAGTTGTCTGCATGTTTTGTACAGCGCAATATTCATTTGATAATTTTGACGGTGCGAAACGCGCGTCGAACTCTTTGGATAACCACAACGCTATGCTTATACCATTAACATTCGGGCACGACAGCCTTGTTGTGCGCTCCGTAGATTCATCATTGCGCGTTCTGGACGGTGCCCGCGAACCTGATTAAGTTCTTCACTTAAAATAATTCGAATAACTGGATTATCTCGGAGGGGTATATCTTTCCTCGGGCGTGACAGATAACACCCAGCAACATGACGAGGATCGATTTCTACGGCAGTAGATTAGTCCCGGCTGTAAGTATCATATCTATGAATACCGCGGAGTAAATTGAGACGTCTTCTTTTTGGACGGAGAAGAAGGAAGAAAGAAAAGAAGAATAAGAATAAGAGGTAAAAGTAGGAGAAGAAGACTTTGATAATGATACCTATGTGTGTTACTAGGCCGGCTATCACGATAGCACGATGTGATGTATGGCGCACATACGCTCCATTATCTTATCAGTCTAACATACACTAGAATGCACATAAACATTTCATACACATTCAGATAAAACAATTATCCCTCTCCCCTCCCTCCCAGGCCTCTCTCCCGCCATTTCAGTTACATCCCCCCTCTCTCTGCCGCCACACACACACACATACATACACACACACACGCACACACACACGCATACACACACACACGCACACACACACACACACACACACACATACCCTGTGTGTGTGTGTGTGTGTGTGTGTGTGTGTGTGTGTGTGTGTGTGTGTGTGTGTGTCTCCCGCTTTCCCTCCTTTCCCCATCATTCTTTTTCTTCTATAACACTGGCGTGGCACTTTCCGATTTTCACAGTCATGTAAACATACGCTGTAATGTTTAGACGAATGTCGCCGGAACATTGACTCGCAGTCCGCCCTTCCTTCTCAGCATGCCGTCCAGGCAAGGTGCTAACCCGACCATTTTTGCCTGAGTAATAAGAGTGTCTCTTATAGATATATTCTAATTTATGCATTTTTTTTTTCCAGGTGATGTATTAAAGTGAAATTCACCTTATTCTTCATCTCTGTATGTAGTCTTAGTAATGAATCTTTTGTTAAATCCCGAGTCTGATCAGATAAACCAATTAACATTTTATTTTGATTATCTATATATTCAGTTTTTACCCACATCGTCATCACACATATTTCTCCTGACAACAAGGAAGTTTACATGAAGACTTGCCTAACATTATTATCTTCAAATTAAAAAATGAAGAAACCTGTGTTACCATTGGAATTAAATGCGTTTTTAATAGTAATTAGTATAATGCAATGAGTTTCAAAGTCCTTATTTAGCAGTTTTTGTCAACCCCACCGGAGATGAGGGGAGACTAAGGGATCGCCTGCGACGTCTGTCCGTCCGTCGTCCGTCCGTCGCCCGTCCGTCCATCGTCCGTCCGTCCGTCGTCCGTCCGTTCGTCCGTCGTCTGTCCGTAACGCTACAAAAACTTCAATAACTCTTTACTCTGGGCTTCATTTGCAATCAAACTTCGAGGGAAGAGGGGTCGTACAAAGTTTCACATTCACCATATATGAAGGTCACCTCAAGGTCAAAGCTCACAGGCAGGGGTCAATGAACTTTAGGGCCCAATGTTAATTTTTTATGGCGCGTTTCTATTATGGGTCATAACTTTTGATCCATAACTCCATTTGCGACCAAACTTGGATGGTAGATGTCCCTTGGGAGTGGATGGTCACCACAAGGTCAATGGTCACAAGCATGGGCCAACGAACTTTTAGAGCCCAATATTAAGTTTTTATGGCGTGTTTCTATCATGGGTCATAACTTTTGATCCATAGGTTCGTTTGTGACTAAACTTGGATGGTAGATGTTCCTTGGGGAGTGGATGATCACCACAAGGTCAAAGGTCACAAGCAGGGGTCAACGAACTTTTAGAGCCCAATGTTAAGTTTTCATGGCGCGTTTCTATTATAGGTCATAACTTTTGATCCACAGTTCCGTTTCAAACTTGGATGGTAGATGTCCCTTGGGGAGTGGATGGTCACAAGGTCAAAGGTCACAGGCAGGGGTCAACGAACTTTAAGGGCCCAATGTTAAGTTTTCATGGCACGTTTCTTTTTTTTTTGCCCTAAATTTTTACCCTTTCATATCTCTTTTTATCTGTTATGTCTCTTTTTTTAAATCTGTTATATCGCATTCGCGTACAATTTCTTGTACGCGAATGGGCGAGACACATTATGGCACTTGCCTTGTTTTGGGAGGGAATCATACATTCGTTGTATGAATTTGATAGAATGTTTGAAAGGTGTGTCCACAATATTACTATATAATGCTGTATCAGATCAGATATAAAGAATTTGAGCTAATAAAAAAAAAAAAGAAACGCCATTTTGAAAAAAGGAGAGTCGCACACTGCGACAGTGGAGGCCTCGTTGACCGTGTTGCCAATGCGTGTTCTCGGAAATCCATTCGACCGACACTGAATCGCAGCATTTGCGAACATGAATACGTGACATTCGAATTGTCGTTGTATACGATCATGCCGGTGTACACCGACAAGACAAATACTCAAGGACATCAATCATCGGTGATCCGACTCTCCCCTGCGTCGGGTCACGCCATTAACAGTCCTAACGCGAATCCATCATTTTCATCTGATTAACCCTTTGCATGCTTCTAGTGTCGACTGTCATAGAAACCTACGCACTGTACAGAGTCCCTGGGAAAGAAGGGATTAAAAGTAGCAAGCTATCATCTTTCAACACAGCTGAGGATCTGCAACTAACATTTAACCAATAATAATTGTGGTGGTTATGATTATGATAATGATGATGATGATATAAATATGTAATAAGGTAACAACAATTAATGTAATAACAAAAATAACAATGATGAAATGGATACACTCGATGTAAGAGATGGGGAGGGGTTATAGGAATCCTGCGTGGTTTTATCTAAATTAGTGGCAGAGAGAAATTCGTCCTTTCAATGAGATAAGAGAGGTGCAGTATCTAGATAAGAGCAATAGATGCAGCCAGGTATGTGTATGTTATGATTATGTATACATTATAATAATGTAAGATTATCATCATACATAGTTTACATACGAATACATTCTCGGACATACATCTATAGTATGTATGGTTTTTGAATAATAAACTAATTAATTTTTGTAAAATGAAGCGCAGCAGATTACTTTCAAGAAAGTGTATGACTCTGTAGGTATGCATTTTATATTTTTATTGTGCAAAAGTTCGTCTTTTGTAGTGTTTCTTCTTCTCTGATAGGATGACAAACTTCGCTGTGCACGAGTCAGATCATATTGCACATCTCCTTTCTTCGACATTCGAATAATAATGTATGTCGAGGAAGGGCTGCCTTGCGAAATGCCGTCTTCACGAGATCAGGTGTTTACTTCTGATTTACAGTGGAACCTGCCGAAAGTCACGTGATTATCGACGTTCACCGGACGAAATTAAATATATCGGGCAAACAGAAGTCCGTAAACAAACGGGGAATTGATTTATCGCATCTTAACTGCCTGTATGCCTAGTGTATCAATAGCGATTCAATGTCGCCAACCCCTAGTCTTCAATTTTCAACTTTTCTGCTGCTATTTTTTTTTTAGTTCAATCTTTCAACTTTATGAGTTTTATTATAAGTAATATTTTTTTTTTTACATTATTTTCACTTCACTATATCAGTGCTCTGTGTTTTAGCAGGTTCAGAGTAGGTGCTTGTCTGCAATGAACCCTGATCCACGGACTTTTCAAAATATAGATTTATCTTTTAAGAGCAATTGATAACAGTCATGCTGAAAGGGATAATAACATGTCATGTGCTTGTTAATATGGTAGAAAATATTCACCTGTCCATTCCTATATGCACCCAAGTTCATACAAATAACACAGTTTCATTAAAGACCTATCCAGATTTTCAAATACCACATTAACAGGTCAAGTTCAGGGGAAAGGTCTCAAATGGCCTTTATTTGCTCCTGCTCAGATTGTATGTGAACAGACCTAACATCTGTACATATTTGTGTTCAACTTTATGTTTGACCAAATTAATGTGTAGAAGTTTTTCAATAAATTTACTCTGTATTCCCTTGAAACAGTTGCTTATGCTTAATAATATCGGAATGAAATAGTGTTGCCGCTTATCTAAAAAAAAACACCTTTTATCCCTCGGATTCAATCTTTCCTTTTCCCTCTTGCTCATCCGACATAACGTTTAACTATGCATTTGCATTTTCCTTTTTAATTTCCTTTTTTGATAGAAATTGATTCATGAACCACGCGTCATTCCCGAGAGTTAAACCTGCCGAGACGTGGCAATTTCTATAACTAGAAAAATACTATAATGTGGTGAAATCTCTTCATATAAATCAGGGGTTAATGATAGTGTTCTCAAGCAAGCCAAATCCAATGCCGTGTCTGGATCAATAAGACTATATTCCTACCTCCAAGCCCTGCTACTTCTCCTCCGGCAAGTTGACTCGCGGAGTGTTTGGAAAGCAACGCCTCGCTACCTCGGGTGTGTGCTGGCAGGGCGAGGAGATGGAGGTAGAGGTGTCCATGACGGTCGTTTCTTACCTCAGCCTCTCTTCGGCTCGATAAGTGATACGCTCTGTCCGCCGTCGGCGCTCTATTACCCCTCGCTCTTACGCGAGAGGGGAGAGCAAACACAATATCACGGCTAAATCAAGTTTACGAATTTAAACCTTTTACTTCCAGTATTTCGAACCAGCACTTGCATCATTAGACGTGAAGTTATAGCCAATCGAAAGAATACATAAAGTGATGTGGAATTCGTCAATGAAATGTCTTTGCGGGGTTGATATTAAGTGTTTACTTGATCTGTCGTTAATTTATGACAAAAGATCTGTCATATTTGCTCGTTGAACGCTGAAACACTTCCCCCAAGTGGATTCTGATTTTGGTAAGTGTATACGAATTGAGCTGATATGAGTTGACGATGGTGTAAACTATCGCAAATGACAGTCTCCAATGATGTATCAAACATGGACGTATAGGTTAGCTTTATGTGTTAATAAACTTGGGGTTAAAACCAAAACGACTGAACGATTCCTTCAGGCAATTTATAATAACAAAAGGTGCCTTTTTCCGACATGTACGTTAATTTACAGATCAGCAGTTGCGATCTTAACAATCTAATTTGTAGTGGGAGACAAAGTGAAGAAACTCGCACCTGAAAAAGAGCCTTGCTGAGAAAATTTAGATTTTAATTCAGATTTTAAGGTTCCACCTCCGTCAACAAATATCTACTCAATAACATCAATTACATATAACTACAACATTACGGCGATCGCAGGTCATAACTTTCTTATGAAAACAAACTAGAAAAAAAATCTGCCTGTTACGTATCTTTGATGTCACCTTGATAAGACACTCCTATTTACACCTGTTGGTTGTTTATGAATTTGTCAGCAGTGATTAACTTCTTTAATTTCCTCATAGCTAATTGCTCCTTCGACCTTTTGCAGTTAATCCCTACCTCCTGCGAGCACAGCAATAAAAGAGATGTTTTACTGCTCTGACATCAGGATAATAAAGTTTGATGGATCCATAAGACAAGCGTGTCGGCACACACAGGGTCAGGAAATCAATTTCGATGATGAGGAAGAACATAAAAAAAAAATGTTCCTGTGAAATTAATGATCTCTCTCCGGATGGACACTGGTGAACGTCACGACCGAATTCCTCCGTGACATCCTTACCTATACCTCCCTCCCCCTACCCCCCCCCCTTTTCCTTGTCCCCCTCCTCCAACCTCGATTCTTCAGTTCATTGCGTTTTATGTCAATTCGTATTTGTCATTTCATTGAGGCGAACGAGAGAACGTGATAGTGAATATGTTATTCCCCTGGTCATAATCTTGATCGAGAATGTGAGATTGTCAGGATTGTGTATAAGGGATAATTGGGGGTCAAGTTCTAACTTGCAAGAAAAAGAAGAACGGTCGTTACAGCGAATTAATGCTTATGCGATCTTCAATGTTAAATTAACGACTCTTTAAGGTGACCAGTGAGGTGCTTACTCGCTCAACTGCATAATATCCCGTGAAAGGGAAGCCCAGTGCCGAAAAGCCTTTAATTCTTCTTCTCCTCTTTTCTTCATCATCTTCTCCTACACATGCCATGTTATTACTTGTTCTACTTTCTTGCTTCTTCTGCTCCGTGGAATCTCTGTTCCTTCTCATTTCTTTTGTCTTCTGCGTCTTTTCCGTCTCTGTCGACTTCTACTTACATCATCATCATCATCATCATCATCATCATCATCATCATCATCATCATCAACATCATCATCATCATCATCATCATCATCATCATCATCATCATCATCATCATCATCATCACTATCACCATCACCATCATCATTATTATCTTCTTGGCTTCTTGGCTTCTTGGCTTCTTGGCCTCTTCTTCTTCTCCTTCTTCTTCTTCTTTTCTTCTTCTTTTTCTTCCACTCCGCCTCTTGTTGCACCATTAATCTATCGATTTTGTGTTTCTTTCTCACCTCCGCCAGTAGGTGAAACCAGGGTGAAACCTATGCGGTCGATGGAGATTATGTTTTTGTGGTTCCGTATGTCTGTCTGTCTGTCTGTGTACAAAATAACTTGAGAACGGATGAAGAAATTTTCACCAATCTTGTTCGGGTGTGTTCATAATGAAGAGAGAAACACTTAATTTAGGGGTCATGAGATCACAGGCCAAATGTCATAGGGGGTCATAAAAGCAAGCTTTATCTCCCAGTAACTCACGAACGAATACTTGGATTTGTAGCTAACTTGTATAGGCTGCGTTCATAATGAAGTAAAAACAAAAATAAAAACCATAACATTTCGGTTCACGAGGTCAAAGGTCATAGGGGCTATATTTCAACACTGTAATTCTTATTTGCCTCCGAAACGTATTACGCAGAATGTCCCTTAATACCTCAATCTGTGCCTACGAAATGGCCAAAATCTATATCATGGCTGTTTGCCGGAGGTATAGCCTCTCGGAGTGCTTCTTTATTTATTTTCCTACGCATTGTCTTCTCCACTTTTCCAACATCCTCTGCTGCATGGTCATCAACCTGTACTTCACTTCTGTTCCTTCTCCTCTTCCTCTTTTATCTGTTTCAACTGCATGTCTATGCGGAACGGTAACCCCCCCCCCCCATGTCTCCACTCTCTATTCTCCTTAATTAGTCCAGCATACATCACTGAACAATTTCTTCCCATCAGCTGAAATTAACCGCAGTTCAGCTCATTTAATCGATCATTACTTCGCTAACCTTCCAGTTTCGTTCACGAGCTTCCTTCCGAGTAGCCTTCTGCAAAGGCGGCTCGCTATAATTCCAGCACACGCACTCAGACATCACAGGCAGTGGACTCGCACACACAGCGGGTAGCGGGCTCGCTCCGATCTGCTCGTGGCTGTGTCCGTGCGAGTCCATACCGAGCTGCCTTTGCAAAAAGGCTACCTTCCGAGACGACCACAGCAGGGAACAATCGATCGGTCGGCTTTGACGACTTGACTTTCATATAGAGACGATTGATCGTTATCGGAAAACGACATATCGTAATTTTTTCCTGTAATTAGGGTTTCATTTCAATATTTTTGTGCGTGTCCATAGACAGAAATATTATTCTCTCTTTCACACTATTTTTCTTATTTTCTTTTAATCAATAGCCTCTTGAAATTCGGACGGAATTATGAATGATTCGAAACATGCTTGTTTATTTATTCATTCATTATTATTTGTTCAATTTATTTGATGTGTCTTTTGTGGGGATTCGTACATTTATAGTCGTTCTCTCTCGTTTGTCATGGTTGGCCAAGGACCAGAGATGAAACTTTATTCTCAAGGATTGCCTTTCAATTTTCTGATGAATATATTATTAGGGATAGTAAAGGTGGATTAATCGTGGTATCAGAATGTGAGATGAAAGTTCGTGCATGGTATAGGACATATCCGTGGTACTTTTGTTTATACATCATTTTTCATCATGTGTTTCGAAAGGAGAGATCATCGGGCAATATCTTGTGTTTTAAAATTAGACGTTATTGATGAAGTTGTCTTGTCATAATGAAAATTGCGAATGAAGATAATCTAACCTGAAAGGAAGAAGATAAATTAATATTTCGCCATATGATCCATTTAAATCATCCTAAACGACAGCTCCTTTAATAATGACGTCATGAGTGTATTCCTTAGGTCAAACCTTCACCGTCGACCCAAGTGTTGGCGTCTACGAGAGTACATGTAATAGTGTGATCTGCACTACCTGCGGAGAGAGATGATTCGTGTGCTCCAGGGTAAGGGGGGGGGGGGGGGGAGGATGGGCGTATGATGAGATGGTCTAGAGATCATATTTCTCGAGAATATAAAGGAGACAGTCGGACAGTCGTCGGTATGATGATGTGGGACTCTTTGTGACGGGAGTATTAATTTCAGAACGATTAGATTTAGGTAAGCGCTTGATCAGTGATAAGTGACTGACTTCATTCGAGCGGACGTTAATAGGTTGAGCAAGTCTCGCGTGGTAATACTCGTGTACGGATTTGACAGTATAAGCCAGGGCTTCAGAATTACGGGACAGGTCTGGGGGGGGGGGGGAGCTGGATGAGGAGGGCTAGATGTTGAGGTGGAAAGAGGTATTCAGTGGGGGACAGACATTCACCTGTATGTGCTTCTCTCATATAGGAAAAGCGACTTTCATGAGCTTTATTTTCATGTCCCCGATCGTATTTCTGACGAATGCATTAAATATTTCGTGCTTCTATAATATTCCCACATCTAATCACACAGCCCTTTCCTCCCTCCCTCCTGCCTGCATTCTTTCATTTTTTTCACTCATTCGCTATACTCTAGGTCTTTATTTAAAAAAAAAGAAGAAAGTACAGACAATAAATAATGATCACAGGTGCTGATACAAAACTTTATAGAAGTTAATTTCAGAAAAACCCGTTAAAATCAATATACCATGCATCCGTACATGTAATAGGGCGTACCGAGGTTGTTTGTAGAATAGTGCAAACAGCTTTGATGGTGCATTTCTTTGAACGTTCACTATACGGTGATTTAAAAGAAAGTATGTATGGTCCTTAAAGGGACATTCCAGACGATTTTCATAATTTCACATGATGTAGTACATAAATGAAACAACTCCATGTATAGATTTGTGGAATTTATTGTAGTTTTTGAGCAAAGAAACAATACTTTGAAAAACCTTGGACAAATTACACTGAACAAGGATGATGACATAGGAGGTTCACATTATTTCAGAAATGTAGCAGTGTAATTCCATTATAATACCGCTTGCTTGCGAGTTCACCTGTGTATGATCTATGCATACCTTCTTCTTTTGTTCTGCTTCCTTGAGCCCGAACTCATACATTCTTATGGTGACTCTGCCATGTCACCATCCTTGTTCATTGCAATTTGTTCTAAATTTTGAAAATATTCTTATTCTTCACCCAAGTCATCACAAATTCTGAAACTCTGTCCTTAGTATAACTAATTTGTAGTTGTTCAAATGTAAAATCTGAAAATCATCCGGAGGTCTCCTTTAATGATATATGGGAGAGAGGAATGTACATTCAGCTTTAATGAATAGAGAGAGGATAAAAAATGACAACAGATAACTTATCGTCTTGACTTCACTTTGGGGGTTATTTTACAATTTCTATGTTGATTATCGCCGTCATTCTTATATTTGTTATAGTTATCTTTATTTTGATTTTGAACAGAATGATGTCCAGGCGTGTACGTAAGGAAAGGAAAATAGATATCCAAAATGGTGGGTTTCAAATGGTTTGTTTAAAACGGCAATAATTCAACGTAGTTATTTTCATTTTTCCTGTACCATATTTTTATCAGTCGTAACCCTTGAAGAGCACATCGACTTGTGTATGTCAAAATCGCAAAACCGTGAAAACGGAGCACAAAATTGATCATTTTTATTTATTTACATTTCTGTGTGATGTTAATTACTTAACTTATAAAAACAATTCAGATGGTGGAACGAATGTTACGACAGGAATGCGTTTGTTAAAAATGAATATCAAAAGGCCAGGCGTTCGAATCATTGCAGAAACTAATAATTATTTTCGGTTATATATGTTTTGTTTTTTTTTCTTTTACCCACAACTTCCTTCCCTATTATTGTGTCTATAATGTTAGGATATAATATAGAGGAAATAACCTCTCGGTATTTAAAGACAGGGCTATGGTAGTATAAGAGGGGGCTACCCTTCTGAAATAATTCTAACAGTGTCATTATAACCAGCAATATTGATGGTCAATGAACTGAATGATCTTTATTGAGGTAAATCCATCAAATCAGATGCTAAACCTGTAGTCAAAGATTGGCACCGACACAATCATTATTAATTTGCCTGGTGCAGACTCGCTTATCTTCAAGAATTTGAGAATAGAGTGTGGTATGCAATTAGAGTTATTACACTTGACAGTGATGCGGAAGACTGGTGGGGGTATAGCACCATATTCTCCTAGTTGACTCATTCTCTTGATATGTTAACGAGGCATCAACTCAAGATGATGTGGCAACGAGCATTATGGAGGAAAGAAAAAAAAAGAAAGAAAAGGAAATGGGACTACATCTCGTTTACAGGGGGTTTCGGGGGCGGATCCAGGCATTCCGCAAAGGGGGTGGGGCGCAAAACAAAATTTCTGGTGCTACTTCCGGGTTTCATCTCTTTTTTTCTTTTTATTTCTTTTGTTTTAACAACAAATAAAGAGGAGGCGCGCACCCGGTGCTCCCCCTCTGGATCTCACAAGGAGGGGGGGGGGGGCAAAACAGCACGAAAGCCCTCAAACATCTCTTTCAAAACGACTGGGTTTGTGTGTGTGTGTGTGTGTGTGTGTGTGTGTGTGTGTGTGTGCGTGTGTGTGAGATAGTTCAGATTGGACGAGACACTGTGACGTGGTCAGTTGTGATGTAATCCCTTGGGATCAGTAGGCACTGGTGTTGTAGACTTCCTCACAGATATTGTCAGAAGTGTTTAAGGGGATGCTACAGGGACCTATGCGGCGCCTTTCGAATTCCAAGGTATTGGTTTTGTCACATCATAGATCCATCGAATGTGACATTGGCTATACAAACGTCTCAATGAAGGATAATTGCTTCCCCGTTCTTTCTGTATATAATACATGATAACTAATTTGGGTTCTTGAGCCTCGTGTACTAGTACTCAATTTGAAAGAGAAGATAATAGAAGAAAGTATACTAACCTTTTTATTAACAGAGGCTTTGGACAGTGCGCACAACGAGACAGGGTTTCATATTCCAGTCGGCACTCGAACCAAACAAAGTGTCAATACCATAAAAAAGATTCTGAACCGATGAATGTGTCCCATGCCAGAGCAAACACCTTAAAATTGATTGAGTGTCAATTATACAGTAATGCCAGTGAAGGTGGTAATAAAGTGGTGATGATATGAGATACAATGTAGCTTCTGGAAGGATTAAATGAAGAAGTTTGTATGGAATGACAATTGTTGCAAAACCTGTTGTAACGCATCAACTGCAGAAGGTTGTCCGACATGAGGTTTAAATAGATCTGGACTGAGCCAGTGTCTCGCCTGATTGAATCTGGCTGTTATTGAGACACGTGACGTACAAAGGAGGCAGGTGTCGAGAGAGTTGTGGCGAGTTATAGTGTATCATTCCCTCTGGGAGATGGACCGTGACGTTATGCTGTGAAAAGGATCTCTGCAGGACATCCCATGACTGATGGAATGCACATGTCGTCCCATGTACCACTCGCCCGTACTCGTGGTTCAGATCGCTAACCCCGGATGGTTGGAACCACCATATGTTTTGATTACTCTGTAATCACCTACACAATGTTTTTGCACTAAAACATTCTTAAAAAAACCCCAAACAAACATGAAAAGAATAACTGTTAAAGAAATGACTGATATTATTACGCAACATGATTGGACATTATAATCATGCTATCCGATATCATCTCTCGAATTACGACACATTTTGTATAGAAGTCGGGATGATATTATAGGAATGCTGCATTCAGTCAGCTCATAATGCATAATTTGGACATTATGGAATTAAACAAATAATGGAAATTAAGTGAAACACTTAGTTGATGGATATTTATTTATTTATATTTATTTATTTATTTATTTATTCATGTATTTTTTTATTTATTTATTTATTCATTTATTCATTTATCTATTAAAATTAATTAATTCATTCGTAAATCATATTTTTTTTTAAATTTTCATTTTCAAAGAAGACTTCTGATGAATTATAAAGATTCATAACTCTTGAAGTGATTTTCCGATGTTCCGTAAAGTTTTCGCTGAGTATTTAACTGCTTCCTGTACTTTGTTTCTTACATTCGCCATATTCACAAACTTACGCTTATAGAAGGGAACCATTTTCCAATTGACTTTCTACAAAGGGCGGGGTCCACCCCACCCACCCCCTTTTCCCAGGCCTCGGGCGCTTACTCTCCGACCTTTATTATCACTCCTTTACCCCATCACTCCACACTATCCTCCAGTGGTTACAAATTTGACCTCAGAGCTCGTCCAATGACGAGTAAAATGGACAACAGCTGAGCGCAGACGTCATTGCAGTAACACAGACTTAAAAACAGTGCACGTGGTAATTACGTTTATTGCTGGTTGTAAAAGAGATTTACTCTATGTTCACATCAGGAGTAGATGTGTGTATGCACCATAAATCCCTCAGCTGAAATACGAAGCCGCAAATTGGCCAATTTCTGTGGCGTGGCATACGTTGTCCACGTAAATCAATACAAATCCCTGTTAATTTCGTGCGTTCATGGCCACCGTTGATTTGACAAGATTTTTATTGTTAATATATCTTCATCGCTTGCCTGTCTATCTAAAGCGTTACAGTTTGGTCGCTGGAATGTTAAATGCTAAGAGTAATTTGGGGTTACACGCAACTACATGAATAGTTCTCTTGCAATGCTAATAGTTCAATGATTATTTACTCCTAAAATCATGATGTACGCCAGGAAAAATATCTGTTGCAATTATTTTTTTTTTCAAGTGTAAGATAATTTTGCACCCCTTGGGCAGCTGCATGCAATAACTTTGCATACATACTTGGCTTCGTTTCAAGTCAATTCAAATTTTATTTGAACATAAATATTTCACTTTCTTTGGTAACAGAGAATACAATAAGGTTTCATAAGCAAAACCAAGCACACTGACAACAGTATACAATATAGTAATCATACATTGTCATGAAAAGTGTTCCACGTCCTACAAGCTTGGCTTTTTGGTGAAACACTCTTTTCCAACGTTATGATTACTTTTTTTTTGTTACCATGACAAAGTGTGCATTGTTTCTTTTTTTTTTTGCTATAATATCTTTCGTGCATATACTTCATAAGATATTGTGTTCAATGAACAGTCCATATGAACGAATGTCAAATTGACAATTTGTACTGCTTTGAGTCATGCGTTTTTTTCTCTTTGATTGAAGTAAATAGACTGTTGAAAGGAAAAAAAACAACAACTGAACTAATGAAAATGAAATAACAATATGCACGCTGCGAAAAATGGAGGGACCCAAGACAAAGTTTGTAGAAAAATCTCCCTAGGTACCTTCTTTATGAGATTAAACCAATGTGAGCTTTACACGAATCACATCAAAATTTCATCGGAATATTATGGATACTTGTCCCACTTTCTCGCATGCAACAACCCCCTATCTTCCCCTCTCTCGCACACACACACACACACACACACACACACACACACACACACACACACACACATACGGAGAGAAATAGAGGAGGGGGGGGGGAGAGTAATATGTCTTTATGTTGTTCTGCACTCTGATCAACCAGATGATTGCACACCCATCCAGCTCTGTGCTCCGCTTATTCCCCTTTCCACTTTAGTAATGACGCGTGAGAATCACTCACAGCGAACATTACCCCGGGGAACCTTAGCGGGTTGTCAGTGTCACGTTGCCTGTGAACTTTCTCATTTCTGCCCTGGATGATTCTACTTAGTAGTATTTTCATATCAAGTTCAAAATCCATGAAACACAGGGGAATTGCATATTTGTTTAGTCGTTATCATGGGCTTCCGCGTTGTTCATAAACAATTATATAATCCGTTCGGAATTTTCTTAGACGGATCAGTTGAAACTTTTAAGAGATTTGCCTTTTCCTTTCTTTGTTCCTCGTTTCTTGTTTCATAGCTTAACCTCTTCTTTCGTATCCTTCTTCATGAAAGGAACAAGAGTGCCATGATGCCCACACTGTCAAAGATTATTGCTCTGGAGCAAACTTTAAACTTCCTTTTTTTTTCTGGTTACAAAGAAAAGAAGAAGAAGAGAGAGTCATATCGTCACTCATCAACGGCTACAACTACGGCACGTGTAATAACGATGACCAGTTATCCATGTCCGCCATGGCATATACTCACAGGGTATTGGAATTTAGCCGTATCTCGAAACAGAACACCGGAAAACAATTTGGCGCGGAATGTCGACAATTGGTGCGTATCTGAAAGTCGATAGATGTTGGTTTAGCCTTTTAACAAGGCTTGCTCGTGTCTGGAATTTTGATCTGGCGTACAAGATACTAAAATTTGGTTGAGGGGTTACGGCCAAACAAGGCAATGAGTTCAGGCTTCAGCCTGTTAAGGCACCTTGCTCGTGCGTTTATTCACACCGGAAGCCGTTTTTGACTCCATTTTCAATCTAATCTCAAAGGATTCTAAATTGGAAAATCTTGGGATATAAATAGGATTGTATTCAACTTGATTTCGGATACACAACACTTCGAACAGGAGACATTGATATAAGACTAACGAGGCTAGTTCCTTCCTTTTGTTTTCACTTGGCGTTGTAGATCGAGCACACGATCTTTTTCATGGAGAGTTAAAGCAAAAAAACAAAGCAAAAACATTGAAACTCACCTCTCTCGGAATGAAAGCCTTTCATTTTTTTAAAGACCGACAATGCAGACATTCGATCGAGAAAGGGCAAATATCCTCCCCCCTCCCTTTCACTTGGTCTTCAAAATGTATACCGTGCATATGGCCTTGTTCACGGCGAGTAACAACACAACAACAAAGAAAATCAGTAACCTACACTCTCTCCGAGAAAAAAGAAAAAAAGAAAAAAAAAATCTTTTTATTCTGAAGACGAATTTGGCAATATAAGGACGTGGGAAAAACCAGAGGACAAAGAGAAAATAATAATAATAATAGTGATAATAATAATGATAATAATAATAATAATAATAATAATAATAATAATAATAATAACAATAATAATAATAATAATAATAATAATAATAATAATAATAATAATAATAATGATAATAATAATAATAATAAGTGATTATGGTTCACACGCTCTATTTAGAAATCAATTCCAAGAGGATGTCGTGCCAAATTTAGAACGTTTTGCTTTGTCGATGATTGTGTGTGCTGAACACACTTTTGCATTATCTCTTACATAAAAACTTTGTGATACCAGGGAGGTCGAAATCTCTTCTCTTCCTCCCTGTTCATTGATACTGACCTTTTTGTTTCTGCTTTCTCGCTTACCTTGGTCATTCTCCCCCCCCCCCGCCCCTCTCCCCCCCCCCCGCCCCTCTCTCCCCCCGCCACATCTGACACAGAGATCAGATGTAAGCATGGCATAGATGAAAAACCATGCGTCCTGTAAATATATTGGACAATGTCAGTGACCCTTTTGAATTGCCACCTCCCCCCACCCCCCGAAATCTGCCCATTCCCATATACATGTACCCACACTCTCAGCGGAGACGGAGTGGTGAGTGTACAATGTATAGAGCGAAACTGCTGACATTTTTGAACCAGCTGCAGGTACGACACCCCGTGTCTCCTCTTTTCCACCGCTGAGGGGGTGACAAGATGAACTTTTCTCCTCTTCCGTCCAGTGCAATTGGGCACTGACGATAGTCACGGGTGTGCTGTTGAAAGTGACAGGCAATCAGGGCTGGATGGCGGGAAAAATAGGACATGATATATCGCTCACAGTCAGGCGAGAAGAGCGAATGTCCGCCGGCGAACCCTAACGATGTACAAAGTGTAGAATAAGATCCAAGTCGAGATCTGGGAGTGTTTATAGAACATTGCCATCTTCTACGCAGTGGAGCGTGTAATGCCGCTACCTTTCACATTTTGAGGAGAAAAAATTCATATTCTTTTGTGTTGATTTTGATTCTGTCTCTTCTTGGAATGACGAATGGCGGGAATTACAAATGTTAACATGTTAGATTATAAGATGGAGATTATTATTATGGAAAGGAAACATATTTTTAAGGCATCATACGCTGCGTTTTCTTTCAGTCTTATTTGTTTCAAAGCCTTTAATGATTATTATAGGTATATTTTTTGTTAATATGTAATTAACCCAGGCTTCATAATCTATGTACCTTTTTCTTCTTCTCTCTTTGCTACTTCCACCTATAATTACCTTTACATTTTCTGTATGATTATTGTCTCTTTTTATCTTTTTTTTTTAAATATCTCTCTTTCTGTCTATCTATCCATCCATTCATCCGTTAATCCAGCAGTCTATCTTTCAAGTTATTTTTTTTTCCATCCACTTGTTCATCTATCTATATCTGAAGAGTTTGTTCGCAAAAACCGATAAGTCCATTTTTGAAGATTTTGAAGTACGGTCTCTGTCATAAAGTACAAAATAATACCTTTTAAATGATATATTGGTCACTACATATAAAGGTACATTTTTGCAGTTATGGTCAAAAGAAGCAAAAATTTTCTTATTATTCTCTTTATTTTTCTTGATCTTTAATCGCAAATATCTCCATTTGGCAAATATGGACTTATCGGTTTTTGCGAACAAACTCTTCATCTTTATATCATTATCCACTGCTGCGATAAGCCATTGCGATGTTTCATTGCTATAATATTTGACTATCCTTGTATACTTTGTTCATTTTACAATGCGTGATTACATTGTTTACATTATTCTTTGTTTGAAAAATGACTAAAGTGTAGCTATAACATTTTGTCGAAAAATAAAATTCAGTTTGAATTTAACTGAATTGAATGTATCTACGTTTCTAAATATATGTATATACATCTATCTATTTATATCTTTCTATCTATCTATCTATCTATCTATCAATCTATCTATCTATCTTTTATCTATCTTTCTGTCTCTTCTCTTGTGTTCTATCTATTTATCTACCTTTTTATCTATCTATCTATCTGCATGCCTATCTGCATCTATCCTTTTGTCCGACTCTCACCCACAAATATCTGTCTCGTTCAAGGCGGCGTAGTGTAAGGCTCCAAGTGTATCAAGCTAAAATGCTGTCTCAATGCACCAATAACAACCTTGCCCGGAAAGAAATTGATTCATGGATCGGTAAAAATGGCGACATCAACAAACGGCGGAAAGGAAGGATTTCAACGTTTAGCCGACAAACGAAACCGCTCCACATGAGCTGAACATTGCAAACAAGGACGGCCCAAGGAAGAAGCTACCGCTGCAGTGTATAAACACGCCACGATGTTTTTGGCGCACCCGCAGGGGAGAGCTAAGCAGTGCGAAATCCAAAAATAAACAGAGGTTTACATTACAGGCACGTCTTCCATATTGCTAGTCATGTAGATTGGAAATGGAGAATCCAGCTGAAATGTATATTTAAACATTCAAGAACACACAAACATGGATCTTCACACAAAACAAGAAGCACGCGCGTTCGCACGTACACTGTGGGAAACAGGTTCAATCAATGTCTTTATATGATGGATAAGAACCTTAGTATTAACTTTTTGGAAACGGAGCGCTTAGAAAAGAATATCTGTTATCAAGCAACAGGATTAGGAGTAAGAAATCCCTGGGAAATTCAAATAAACGAGTAGTATGTTCAGAAGTCAAAATGTGGTCATAAAATTGACGCCTTATTAGAAGGGAAAAGATGAGAAGGTATGATTTAATGTCTCTTCAGGAATTTATTTTTGGGGTTTTGTTTTTGGTGTTGACAAACTTTCTTGCGTATTAATGGTATTGGTATTATGCAAGGAAAAAAATATATTAATATGATAGCTTGAATTATTTGAAAACTCTAAATTAGATTCTGAAATACTATGGTAATAGCGTAATTTTGCTGCCTGCATTTTTTAATCAATTATTAACAAACACTAGAGCTGCATAATACCTATCTTGATTTAAATACCAAACCCAAACTATAGAGCAATGATCATAGAAGAATGCATAACAGTGAAATTCAACCTCCTGTACAAGGTGACTTAAGACAAAGGTGGCATTTGAATTCCAATTTCACCTCATTCTTATATTTCTCAATAGAATTTCATACAATACAACAAAACACAAATGACAAATTAGGTAAACCCTTCATCTGAGACAGTGGTCTGTTTACAGTATGGGACATAATTTTACAAAGTAGGAGAAAGACGATGGGGCCTACATACTGCCATAAAAGCAAATTTGTTGGATTATCGGTCCGAGAATAATAATCATGTAACAAAGCGAATATAGAATATATGCGTCGCAATAGGATATAAAGCAAGTCATACAGGTAAGGAGTTTTCGTGACTCATATTATATATATATATATATATATATTATATATATTATATATATATATATTTTTTTTTTTAACTGAAATAATAATAGGCGATGATAGCACCACCTCATGACTATACTCTTTTTTTGACCTGTACACAATCTTTCAGGAAGTTTTCTTTTTCAAATGAGGAAAAGAAAAGTGTATCAAACTCTATTATGTAAGCGAAGATGACTTTAAAGAATTAAGAGTGGATAACATAAGGATGTGCTGTAAGAACAACTATTATATGTTTCTATATTACATCTTAAAGTAAAGTAAAGATAATCATGAAATCATAATTATAGTTATAATAATCATTATGAAGCTGCTTTTTAAATTCAGTTCAATTCAGTTCAGTTCAGTTTTTATTTCTGCATTTCAAAATCAATACAAATCAACAAATCAAAAAAAAAATACTTACATAGTCATTTACAGAGCTAATATTCGTAACGTTTGGATCATACATACATTTTTTTTTTCAAGAACGAATATTATATATAAAAGGAAGCAATAGGAAATGATAAAAATGAAATGCAGGGGACCATCATCATAAGCTAAGCTTGACGAGGAAGATGGCCCCACTATTATAATTCATTATTATATCGTAATAATAATGATGCATATAAAATTATATATTATTTTTCAACTTTTTTTCCTTCTTGGAACGTATTCCACTCTGAGATTATACATTTCTAATCTGTTCAATCTTATATATATATATATATATATATATATATATATATATATATATATATATATATTTATATATAAATGATCGTAGAAAGGTATTACCTTATACTGTACAGGAGCAAGCTTACTGTAGTATATTCTTACAGCAACAAAAAAAAAGAACAGAAATAGCATTGAGTAACAGCATCCCGCCTGTCCTTGCCGTGTTATATTTCGTATAATTTGAGGGTGCTCCAGCGCGACTAGCATATCTTTCTTGTACACCATTAAAATTAGCAACCTTCAACACGCCGGAGAACATGCCCGTCGAGCTTGTCTAATTTGGCAGGGAGCAAATCTCGAAGGAAGAATCAGGGACGAAGTTGTAATTAAATTGAGGGGCAACCTCGCGTTGACCAGGCATGCATATGGACGTCAAGGATAGCCCTTGGTAGTCGAGTGGAGGCAGGAGGTCCGTAGCAAACTTCCCCGTGTCCGCTCAAGAACATGCTTGCTATAGGAGTCCATAAATATGTCTGCACCTGTCAATAATGTCGTAAACCCCATCATGCCTATGGTAACCCCCGCTTTTTATCAACAGTTTATCATATTACCCCCCCCCCCCCATGTACATTGTCAAAATTGGGAGATTAGAGTGTCTGTGTCTTTGTGAAGATAAATTTTCAAAAGTAGAAACACGTTTTTAATTATCAAAAATTGAAAAACGAATCTATATTCATGAGTTTATACGCCAAGGAGTTTAGAATTCCAAGCTTAGATTGTATGCCCATTTTGTATACAAAACACATTATTGGAAGGTGCAGACTATATACTTTTTGGGTGAGCGTACTGCGTTGTGAACGATGGATGAAAACAAATACCAAGTGAATACGTTTCAAATGAAAAGCGGCATGCCCGATGTGTTTGTTTGTATGTGTGTAAGTGTGTTTGTGTCCTTTCAGTAATACACAGATTGTCTTGCAAAGTGTAAGAAATGATACAACACATCCCAATGGCTTTATTCCGCCAAGTTTGAATGGTATACACGGGAGCCAACTTGTGGAATACACATGACAGATATAAAGGGCAATACAAGCCAAACAATGTTTTACCATAATATAGATATAATGCCTTTATTTGAGTGGGTTTTTTTTTTGTTTTGTGTTTTTTTTTAGCTTTTTTTTTTTGTTTTTTTTTGTTTTTTACTGTAGGCCTAATGTACGGGTCAGTGAAAAAGCGAATTATGAGTAACCTCCCTGCTCAGCAGAGTTAAACTTGATTAATTTTTGTCATTATGCTAGAACGGGGTTCTCCCTCCCTGATGAAATCATTTCTGAAGCAGAAAATTTAGCGATGATTTTCGTACGACTGATTGGAAACTGTTGACGTCATAACGCAATTATATTCTCATAATTATCTTGTATACTTTATTATATACATCTAAATTAGTATATCATCATCATTATCATTATTAGTATTGTTGGCATTCTAATCATTATAAGTTACAGTGACAGATATTGCTGTCGTACGAACAACGAATACACGTTTGACTTTTCTATATCTCTTAAATTTTGATTCAAATCTTGACGACTCGTCTCTATTTATTCATGCGAAAGTCAATCTGTTGACAATTAGTATTTTCGCATCCAGGACCACGACTCCAGTAATTGTTTGTACGCACGTGAAATCTTCATAGAGTAAGGATAGGAAATCTGAAGGCAGATACTAAGTGACGTAGACATTAAACTTGATGGAACGATACAGCAAGGACATTTGACTCATGACAAATTTACACACGTGACGTCATAATAGCTTAATGACTCTACACGTTATACAGACCTCGGGAGGGAATCGTCCCACATAATGAAGATCTTTAATGTTTGTTTGTTTGTTTTAGTTTGCTTACTTTACTGCTCATTAAAATGGCGCCACCGGTGGCGGGTGATGGGGGCTCGTGCCCTTTCCGACGCACTGAATTCGCACGGATATTGATTCCTTCATGCGACTTTAGAACTAGTCGAATAGACCTGCCCTTGATATCTGAGACAGATGTTTCTTAATTGCTATAATATATATATATATATATATATATATATATATATATATATATATATATATATATTCATGAAAATTCTCCCGTCGAGATGTTTTCATTGCAACTGGTTTGTAAATCATTTGCAATACATTTCAAGCCCTCCAAGTGCATTTCTCCTTTTCATTTCTCCTCATCATATTATGCTGCACTTTTGAGTAATTCTTACACGCAAGGACGTTCTATAAATCTTGTATACTTTATTATATACATCTAAATTAGTATATCATAAATCTTTCAACTCTATCCTTCTTTAGTTTAGGTATGATGCATGTATCCTATATCTCAAGTTAAAATGCTCAACTTTGCTTCAACTATTACAACTATGAAAAATTTGCCATGCAAGTCATGCCACGCTGAGTGAGCTGCGATGTATCCGAATTGAGTGGACGCCTGAAGGAGCCTGCGTTAGACATCAATCCCCGTAATATCTGGGCGATGAGTTAATCAGGGAAGTTCCTACCACGCAATGGAATAGCCATGTGTCGGGATGCCCATAGGTATAGGTATTGTGGATGTGAGGGAATTCGTGATGGGTATCTACTCTTGACTATAGATGTGTGATGAAAAGATGGGGTGATGAGGGGCGGAGTGAGGCGTGGATGGAGGGTGGTGTTGGGGTGGAGACTCGGGCAGGGGGTGGAACAGAAATTTCCGTTGGCACGAAAAGCTGAATTAACCCTTTTTCCTTCGCGAAAGAAATAATTCAAACGAAATTTACCATAATTAATTTACCCGTTTCGTACGGGAACCTGGTGACCTGTGTGTTAAGTCTATGGGCATTTCAGAATTCAGTATGGATCGGGTTAATAAGAAGCAGAACACGGTATGAGTTAGTGATTATTTAGGCAGAGTTTGGTTGTTGTTGTTTTTTGCATTCTACTTTATTTTTTTATCATACAGTCTACGAAATGTTGAATTAATCTCGTATCGCTGCGACAATGTGGTAATTATGCACGATCAGATTATACGATGCTGTCGGGTACGGGTCATATCATAGTTATTATAACCATCACATAACTTCATTAGACAGTGCAGGGAAGGGGAGGGGGAATATGATATTTTCCAACAGAGTTTGCTAGAATGATTGAAACGTTTGTTCCAGTGGCGAGTCTTTGACAAAAACAATATCTTCGATTTACTTTCTCCAGGTATAATGTGAATGTGTGTAATCATAGGGCCTACTTGTTTTCTTCAGCCGTGTGTGTGTTAATAAAAGAAGCATAAATATAAAATTACTACTAAGCATCTACATCCTAAGGAAATATACATTAAACGAGTCTTGATAAAAAACACAACATAAATATGAATTAAACAAACCATAAAAGAAGAGAAAGAGTGAAGAAACAAAAACAACAACAAGAAGATAAAAATAAAGACGAGTTAAGGGAAGCGTCGTTACCTCTCACAGGACCAGCGACTCATAATGCAATTAACACTGTCTTTACACAACAGTGTTGACGAAAGTTAATGACGAATTTAAAGGAGGAGTAATCGTGGGTCTCACTCCCCAACAAGCATTGCCATCACTAATATGTTCAAGTTATACATGTATGTTCGGCGATCCATTCACAATTCCAGAAACAACAGCCAGAACAAAAGCAAACAAATGATAAAAAACAAAAACAAAGAAAAAAGAAAATTGTATCTGACTGTTATAAGAAGATATTCGCTTTGTTATTATGAGACAGGTAACGCGCACATTAACGAAAAGGGGAGAAATGGTTGTTGACACAATATTAACCCGTTGAGGACGAGTCCCGAGTATACTCAGGCAAGTATCTATGGGGAAATGTGTGGTGCAGCAAAGTCAGTCTGTCCTCAACGGGTTAAGAGAGGGAGAGAAAGAGAGATACAATGTAGATAGGGGGGGGGGCAGAGAGAAATATCAGGCAGACGAAATTAGATATTTCTAAATGGCTACAAAGAGAGTTCAAGGAGAAAGAAAGATACACTGTATTTATAGAGAGATGTAGGTCGATAGAGGGGGGGGGGGGTCGAATGTAAAGAGATCAGAACAGAGGTGAAAGGGCACACAGGGAGGAATTTTCCTGCAGGGTCATGACGTCATGGAATGACAGTTCTCCGATGGGATTGGTTATCTGCTGGGAGATTGCTAAGGTGGCTAATTCGAAAGCGGAAGCAAACTGCGTGAAGTCGATGCACTGTGTAAGGACTCATGCAGTGTCATGCGCTAAGTGCTACGGTACATTCTCATTAGCATACTGTCTTAAGGTTAAATTCATAACGGGAAAACATCTTCCGTGGAGATGTTCCTTTAAGACTAGAACATCATCATATCTCTAAACTCTCAGGTTAAGAAGGAAGAGACAGTGGAATCGGAAACGTAGGGCCAAAGTCATTCAAGTACATCCAGGATGCAATCTTAATACTGCTTGAATTCTGGGGTTTCCCGATTTTTTTTTCTTCGTCTTCTTAAAATGCCTAAATACATAGTTGCACTTTGTGACTGTAACTGAACAGTCTTCAATGAAATGATTAGCACATTTTGAATTGCATAGAATATCGATGAGACAGTGCAAGGATATCACTTGGGTGAGCTTTGTGTCAATTCTGTTGGAAATTACTTAATATCGGAGCCGATGAGTTACGGTGAACTTATTCGAAGAGTAAACATTGTTTAGATTTTCTTGGTCCTTTCTCTATAACGTTTAAACACCTAACAGTATCAATGACATCGGAAGTGAACCAAGCCCCTTATCAGAGACGTTAATCCTATTGTGTTCCTCGCATTCTTCGTTTAATCATTTTTTTGCTTGCCATTTTCGCCCTTATTACCATGTAGAGCAATTAGAATAATGATTTGCGACAAGCGCTCTCACTAGATTTCCGGTTCAACTCGAGGTACTCGCTCTCTGGGCGAACCATAATTTGCGTTCCTCGAGTCTGTCACCGTGGATTAAAGTCGCCTTTCAATCTGGAATACAGCTCAATGGTGTTCCCCCGCCTTTCTTATCCTTTGTTGCAGACTGCTAAGCACTATAACACGGTAATACCGTAATTCGAAGAACGTTGCACGAATATTTGGGAGAACCACGATGTATTGAGTGAATCGTATCCATGTTTGCATCTACTTGATTGCGATATTCATCTTCAAAAACCCCTCAAAAATGATTATCGTGGATCAATTTCGTTTTTTCCTTTTTTGGTTCAAAATCTAGCTCGCCATATACATGACAAAGGTGTTCAATGGAATTCGTAGAGCTCGCCTACGATGGAAACGAGTCATGATGCCAAATATGGCATAGCAAAGTGCGAAAGCCCTACAGCGCCACACCTCGGCCGTGTTATGTTAGCAGCAGCAACTCAAGGGGAACTATTATTACCCCTCGCGCCGATGAGAGATGCGACGGTGCAAAAAGCCAATTATGCGCTGCAGTCGACTTTTTAAAGCAATAATAGCAGAGAGAGAAAGAAGAAAGAAGACAAAAAAAGAAAGAAAGAACAACAATGCCGAGGGGAGAGATTTGTCGCCTGTTTTCAATCGCGCGAAACCTAGAGCTGTTTGCAGATGCCGGGGAATGGATAGATCGTAATTGGATTTTTTTCTTCTTCTTAATTCTAACACGAGCATAAATTCATGCTGCACTTCAACTTCAACCTACGTCAAGGAAGAGATGTCACAAAGCGGAATTAATAGCACGTCTAAATTATATGCGTTATAATGCCAACGCGACATGGTATATAAAAAGAGTATACCAATGTTTCATTTCAATGGCATGGCTTGGAATGTGACGCGCAGAGAGACTAGTCGTGTCGACTTATATGTGACTGCATTGAACAGCTGCCGCTGTTTACTAGATGCCTTGTAATAGCGACACTGCACAACCATTATAGCCTTCCTGATCCTATCTTGAAATGCAGTAAAGTGATTATGACTAGGCGTTCAAGGAGTACGTCACAGAGAGATACCGTACATTCAAAGGTTTATACATTGGCAATCAAAATGTTAGAAAACTGCAATACCATAATTGTAAATACAAAGTTCAGTGAGATGAACAGTTAAAAACAAGAAACTATCAAAGGGTTTATGTGTATACGATACCTATAACCCAAAGTACCATAGCGGGTTTTCTTCCATTTGATTCTGTACTCTTGTTTTCTTTCTCATTTTCTCTTTTTAGTGATTTTATATTGCTTAAATTTCTTGCTTGTGTGGAAAGCCGAGTTTTGTCTAGAATGGCTTCTTCCTTCTTTAGAGCTATTTGAAGTTGGCTTGTTTTGTTTTCCACAAAATCGTCTGAGGAATTTGTTAAATCAGCTTCAGTCTTAATAGACCACATGTGGCTTGCGAGCCTTTAGAAGCAGGAGCATTTTTGAGTATGATGTAATATGTCCTAGATTTTTTGTTTTGATCATTGCAACTCGGAATCGCGTCTGCATTGTATTTGCTAATGAGAGTAATCGCTAGGTGAGATTTTTCAGATTGTTTTGTTTTGTCTGTGATAGCGTCGGTGGTGTCCGCATGAAGAGGGACTCATCACCGCAATATTCTTACAGTACGCGAGGTAGTTCTACCTGGTAACAGTGACGTAGCTGGTCTCCTGTTTTTTTAACAGACCAAGAGCCGGAGGTGTATGTAAATTAGTTCAGTTGTATGTTGTAAACAGTAATTTTGGGAAGATTGTAGAAGACGAAGACTGAAAGTCTTAGCGATGCGGTGCTCATTGATTGGTTAGTGATACGGTCTAGCTGGTGGCGCGGTACAGAGCTCATGTCCTTGTATTGGTCGGGCAGGGACTTGGGGATCCATTCCGACTTGTGCTTGTCTATAGAGCAACATCACCCATACCAGATAGTCCTGCAATTCATAGAGTTCGTAGTCAGCAGTTGGTGCTTCAACACGTTAACTCTTCAGAATGGTGGTATGTATACCTTTGATTTAAGATATTATAATTAGTTTCTGAAGGTTAATGATGATTTTGAAGTTAAAGGAGAGTGTTATGATGGATTTATTTTGTGACACAATTCATCGTTGTTTAACGTAACCACAGTCCTGTGTGAGCGATATCTGTATGGTGATATGTTAGATTCGGAAAGGATAACAGTTTAAGAGAAGTTAAAATTACGAGAGATTGATTGAAGATATTGTGATTTGCCTATGTTGATTCTAAAGTTCTAGCATGAGACGGCTTTAATTGATATGATTTAGAAATTGTTAATTGTAAGTTTGAATATGCATAGATGAGTAATTGAAAGGTTGAGTTTGTACATTTCTGCAGCCTTCAATGTATGATGCACGTGAAGTTGATGTAACAGTTGTCGTATTTGTTATTGAGGAAATGTTGACATGTTACTTTTGGTTTTGCTGACTTTAAAGTATGAAATTAAAGTAAGTAATTTTTGAATTTGTTTCTTATTTAACAGTAATTCCTTCATTGGAATTGAATCCAGTGATTTATCGGTCCCCGTGACGAGTCGGTGTTGTGCCTGGGTAAGCTGTAGTGCTGACTTGTTTTAAGTATGGCTCCAGCTGAAAACCTTTGTATCGTTAATGTTTATTATATCAAC
Source organism: Diadema setosum (assembly GCF_964275005.1). NCBI lineage: Eukaryota > Metazoa > Echinodermata > Echinoidea > Diadematoida > Diadematidae > Diadema > Diadema setosum. The sequence goes on along the minus strand of NC_092696.1, from coordinate 15,550,000 downwards.
TAAGGATGATATGTATTATTTTGATTGAGATTTTGACCGAGATTAATTGGTATACTTCTTTAGACGTTGAATTATGTTTGTCCGAAGAAATGAAGTGCGCTGTCGATGCTGCTCATTCGATTGAGGGATTTTAAGACGTCCACTGTGCCTTTGAATACAGTGAGGAGTGTAGTTAGTGAGGTTATACAATTCTAGGGGCTTTGTATGTCGTTCTTTAGGGGATAACGTCGATGACCTCTATTGTCTGCCATCCTTTAGGTTTGACTGATGCAAACATTAGGGGATAAGGGTGGTAAGACAGGCTGACTACGAGGGATGTTGAGCATCAGTACTTGAATTTCAATTTAACTTTAAATTCGGTATCCATTTTATTCATCGCCACCACGTCTTTTGCTTTCATCGTCCTATTTACTTTACTCAATACTCACATTAGACTCTTCTGTTGTCAGTACATCCCTGAGTTACATTATTGAACTGGAATCTAATTACCTGAATTCTTTATGACTGAACAGAATACTGTTTATTAAAGGATATAGGCATTTTGATGACATTGTTATTCACTGTAATTTCTGATATTTAATGTGTCTAAATGGTAATAAGAAAGAAGCCAGATATGATGAATTAATGTCATTATTTGACTATATAGTTATGATTGTCTTATTGTATTTTGCAGGTTTTTCTTGTCGTCCCTCACTTACGCTGAATAAAATATGGAACGTATTTCTGTGTGTCCACTACTCATTATTTGAGTGACCACCAAGAGCCTACGACACTTGTTTTGCATGATGACTAATTGTTTTTTTTTCATATTGTTTAAATGCGCATTTAGGTGACTTATAAAACGACGTCGGTTCCTTGATAAAATGTTGGCAACATGATACAACTGTGTCAATATAGGTTAATCTTACTTCGAAATGCATGCATTAATCATCTTCGACGTCAATCCCTTTATGTTCATTTTACGTCAGGTTTATGGAATGAGGAGGGAATTGGATAGAAATGATTGTGATTTTCATTGAAGGAATGATGGCAAAGTTCGATCTAGACCATCACACTACTCGGTAATCCTATCGAAATCGAACGCCACCACTGATAAGAATTTTTAAAAAAATGTATAAGAACAGAAAGAATAGGAAAGACAGGTTCTGAAGAGTTTCAGTGCACCAAAGAGCAATGAAGGTTGATAGTCTCAGTCTTTGGCATAATTTGCTCCTTATTCAAAATATAATCTCTTTTTAACAATATGAAAATGAATTCTCCCAATCCTTGATTGCTTTAATTGCTTTACATCAATCGTCAGATTTGGGGACCAGGTTAAAGACATTTATGTATTACATAATAATGTCAATCCATTGCAGATGTTGAACGGGGATCTGGGTAAAGCTATCCTGTCCTCGAATGTTTAAGGTGTGTGTTAGTAGAGATAATCCATAACGTTACCTTGTGACGTCACAATTTGCGGGGGTTCCACGAAAGGATCCGCTGGAACCAATTAGACGCTTCCATCGCCCTGTCTTTGGATTCACGATGATTATTCATCTTGTTTGGGGATGGGGGATCGCATGCGGAAAAGTGCGGCAATCTTCAAAACCTTACCCGAGGTTCCAACCCTATTAATGCCTCTCACCTGAGTAAGTTCCAAAAGCCGAAAAGAAAAACATACAAAGAGATTATTTTTTTCGCTCATCACTTTTCTTCAGCGACATTAATCAAGATTGAACATCATTTTCATTGTCTCAAATGAAAGAGATATGAACAGTTCATGTAAAAATGCAGTGTGTGCATATCTTCGTTGTTCTTCTCCTTCGTCTCCTTTTCCTTCTTCTTCTTCTTCTTCTTTATCATCATCATCATCATTATCATCTTCATCTTCATCCTATGATTCCCTTCTTCTCATTCTTTTCCCTTTCTACTTGTAATTCTCCGACAGATATCAAGGTAGTGGGTAATGAGTATTGCTTGGCTGCTTAAACTGCTTGTGATGTAAGATTTTGATTTATTTCTCTCATGAAATACCTGCACGCTAAGCCAAACATTAATTATAACCACTTACATAACCCTAACCCTAATCCTGATTCTCACCTCAAACTAAACCTATAACTCTACAAAAACCCTAATTTTAACCCCAAGTCCTTGAAGAGAAGATGATCGGAGCAATATTGTCCCAGGAGCAAATGTCTTGTCATGAAGACTTTTGTTGTTGTTGTTTTTTAGACTGCTTGAAGCAAGAAGGTTTGGGATCAGCCTTGCCAACAATGAAACATAAATAGTAAGAGTAACAACGGAGAAAAAGTAATGATAATCTATACCCCAAGTTCCTGCCTTTGGTGATGTACAAAGGCCGACCCAGTGGAATGTCAAACAGTTTGCCCGACAAACGGTGTAGCCGAATGGTAGCATAGATAATGCAATATGTTTTCAAGGTGGCGGTGATGATAATCAAGTTAAGGTGAGATAGCCTTTTAAGGTGGGGGGGGGGGGGGGGTGAGGGAGAGGGTGTTGATCACATGTCCGGACGAAAACTGACCGGGATTACACTTTACGTTTTTTATCTAACACTAAATATGGTTATGAAATCATTGTATATCATACGGATATGTATAACACACACAGACACACACGTAAATTTGAATGATGATGCAAGGTATAGCAAGTCAAGAAAATCTTCCAGACATGAAAAAAAAAAAAAGAATAATAATGTGTCTGGCGCTTTTTCTTAACAATCAGTTTGTGGGCTTTGCGTACCGAAAACCTATATAGCGTTGCACACTCTGCCAAAGTTGATGGCACTAAAAAAAAAAAAGAAAAAGAAAAAAAAAGAATAAAAGGATAAAACAGCTTTTTATTCTTTTTCAGTTACCAAGCAGTCAAATTATAACTGTCAATCATGCATCAGCGTTTTCTGCATACCTCTACTATTGCTCAAAATAAATCAAACTATAAATTAAGCAAATAGGAAAATGAGTTTTCCAGTCGTCTTGTATCATTTTCGTTGGGGATTTCTTTTTTTTTGTATTTGGCAGTTCAAGGTACGTTTGGTGTTTCATAACAACAATGCAAAATTGTATCAACCTAAGCTTTACATTGTTATAACTGTTATACAGAGTATTTGAATTTCTGATGGTCCTTTTAGAAATTATACTCTGAATGTTTCTTTCCTTTTCTGTGCCTGTTACCCTGTCTGTCTCTATGTCTGTCTGGCTGTTTATCTCTCTATAAACATTATACATATACACATGCATTATACATGCATTAATTATACATTTATCATACATATACATACATACGCATGAACATATATACACACATAATTACACACATAAGAATTCATCTCTATACATAAATGAGTACTTGCGTAGCTGTATAAATGTTTTATGCATACAATGAAAACATATGTCGATCTAGTTATTTACATGCATCCATCTACCAACGGCTCTTTCCTTGTATTGAGCATCATTTACGTGATTGTGGCTAAAGCGCGTCATTCATAATGCAAAGAATGAAATCATGAGACATGATGGAGCGAGAGTAGAAAGAAGATAGTAAAAAGGGGACGGTGAACGATTCACCGACGAGCTCCGACCGGTGAAGTATCGCACCATTAGCCATCAGGGTCCGACAGCGAGTTGTCCTGTAATAGATAAACAATACGTAAATCACGGCCCGAACATATACAATCTCCTTCTACCTCTCATTTATATACCAGTCATTATATTCGCATGTGTTCTTTCGTCTCTCTCTCCCTCCCCCTCCCTCTCAACCCCTCTCTCTCTCTTGCTTTTTACAATATTCTCATTCACTTTTTACAATATTGTGCAACCTCTTTTTATGAGGCCAAGATATTATGATAATTACATTTCACCTCAAGAGTTAACCATTGGTGTGGTTTTGGATTGAATCCGCGTCAGAATTATAACACTGCATATAGCCAGTAGTATGCTAAAAGAGCAAAAAAAAAAAAATAAATAAATAAAAAAAAAATAAAGAAAAAAAAAACGACAAAAAACAAAAAAACACGGAGAGAATACTACATGTGCAATTAATACCTATTCTATCCAGCTCTGTATGTTTGTATGTATGTATGTATGTACATGTACAGTATGTGTGTATATGTATGTGTGTGTGTGTGTGTGTATGCGTGTATGTATGTATGTATGTATGTATGTATCAATCTATCTATCAATCAATCAATCAATCTATCTATCTATCTATCTATATATATATATCTAAGTATCTACAACTGTATATATATATATATATATATATATATATATATATATATATATATATATATATATACATATATATATATATATATATATATATATATATAGCTTCCACGACATGCTTTCATTCTAAACGGACGCACCAGGGCTTAGCTCCGATCACCCTATTGCTTTTACACACTCAACTTGCTACAGCACGTACAATGTTACCCCAGCGGCCTAATACCCGGCAAGCATCGGCTAAGCAATCGACTGGTCCCGTAGCGGGTGCAGCTGACAAATCCTCCTCCCCAAAGGGAGGTTCACCTACGAACGCAGACTTGCAGCGGGACATTGCAGACTTTTCCAGCAAAGTCTACACAAAATTGGAAACTCTGACTGAAGAAGTTAAATCTATGAGCCGTCGCATGACTGACATAGAGGCCACTGTTGAAATGAACTCATCCAAGGTCGCTGAAGTTGAGAAGGAAATCCCAAAAGTACGTGCCTCCCTACAAGAAGAAATTGCTCAATTGAAGGAGAAACTGCTTCTAACGGAAATCTACTACAGGAAGCAAAATTTGTTGTTCTACGGTGTTGAGGAGCAAAGAGAGGAAAACATCTACACTACGCTTACTGATGTCTTCATACTCCTCGGCCTGGATGAAGAGAAGGCCAAAGGAATACAGCTAGTCAACGCCCACAGGCTTCCCCGCCGCAACCCACACGGGAACGCTGACGCCCACCACCCAGCCCCAAACCGCCCATCCCCCGCACCGATAATCGCTAAGTTCGTTCGGATGGCTGACCGGGATCTCATCCTCTCCACCTTTGAGAATCAAAAGCGACCGAGGAACACCCCTGAAGGAGACGGAACCAACCCGTCTCCCCCTTCCCGGATGACCGTCAGGACCGATCTCCCTCCCACGTTGAAAGCCCGGCGCGGCCACCTCGCTGAGGTGGCTTACAAGCTACGAAAGGAAAAAAACTTGTCTACCAGAATTAAACTACTAGGAGTCAACATCGTCCTTCAGTGGAGAGAGAAAGGAACAACAGCATGGAAACCTTACCAAGACTGAACCCCTCATCACCTCAGGTGACCTCGCTTGTTTTTTGGTATTTTTTTTTTCTCAATGGTTCAGAAATAAGAAGTAAAATGAAATACAGCTACATATTATAATCAATGTGAAACTGAGGGGGAAAAATAGCAAACGTTGTTTCTTTTGCGTTTCACATTGCTTTGGCACTTTCTTTATAAGCCTTTTTCCAATGTGTTTTCTATGCAAACTTTAAAATCCCTCGGTTTGAAATTATAATAACATGTAGAGGGAAAAACACCTACAGTATATTGCACATTTCGGTATTGTAGTTTAATTTGTAACTATGACTTTAAATTTCTGTCATATTATAATGAAGTAATATGAGTGGTTTTGTTTTTTCCATCTCACTTCAAACCATAAAGATATCGTACACAGAATGTTTGATTTTTATGACCTTTTTTTTCTTTTTGCTATATAAAAAATGAATATCAATTAACAAAATGGGGAAAAAACTAAACAGAATAAAAACGAGCTTCAGTACTGGTACCAGGTACACATGCTCTCAACGCAAAATATAAGCAGAGCTTTACTTTTCCTGTACACCACGGCTGTGATTTTCACGTACAAGCTCATGTTAGCCGAACATACTGAACACTGAGTCAGAGTGAGGGATGTACAGTCTTATTTGTCGTTTTAAATCTGAACTTATTTGTCATCAATGATGACCCTATTCCACACTCTTGACAATCCCCGCGAAACGAATTTTTACTGGTGTACACTGTACTATGCATTGCTTATTACGTTATTACACCCAAGGAAATTTATAACGAAAGAAAAAATGGAATGCAATGTTTGATGTAGCAGAGAAGTACTTCCACATCAGATCGATTGGAGGCATGCATTCATTACACTCACTTTAGTGATTGTGGTACTGATGTTTATAATACATCTTTATATATATATATAGTGTCCAATTTGCTTCATACGAGAATGGTCTATCTGATGAGTCAAATTCTCATTTTTCTACTTGTTTGCCTTTTTTTTTTTCTATCGGCAAACGTAAGATCCCATTTACTTCCGAACACGTTAAATGTCATGCGTGAACGTTCTCCCTCTATTGGGACGACCCATCACTCCTTGTAAAATGTGAATACTATACATTTTATTAAAAAATACAGCTCAACATCACAATTTGTCATTTATTCATTCTCTGTGAATTGTTATTTGAACTTCGAGCATGTATCAACCCATTTCTGAGTCTTGTATATCCCCTGTATTAATCAATAATCTTATCCCCACAGCTTATACCCACAGCTTAAAACATGTAATCATAATGTTCACACACTTCTAAAACAGACACAGGACGCTGTTTCTCTTCCACACCACGGCTGCTTAATATCTTCTAGGCACACTGGCCGTATGGAGGGGTCAACTATTTCGATACCTTGACTTTCATCGTGATTAAGAACTACCCAAGGCACATTCATGTTGACTAACAGAAAATAAAAAAGTCAAACACATGAGCCTTGAAAGGAATGTATATTTGTTACTACAACAACAAATTTATAGCACCGAAATATTTCCAAGGTTAGATTGGTTTGTTCAAAGCATGCATTCACTACAGTAGTAATCTGACTTTAACGACTGCTTAATTTGCTTTTTGTGTTGTCTTATTTTTCGTAGTGAAATTCTGTCCGGTCGTTTTGAGAAAGGTTTGTCTGATAACTCTGGTCCTTTTTTTTTTTTTTTTTCTATTTTTGCTCTCTTTTTTCTTTTGGCGAATGTAAGGTAGTCCTTCGCCTTTAAAAATGTTGAACCACGTGCGTGAATCTTCTTCCTCTACTGGCATGACCTTCCATTCCTTTCTTTTCTTACTACGATACATTGCATACAAAAGTACTTCTTAAAATCACAAATTATCTATTCATTTGTTGTGAATTGTTATTGATGAATTACGTTCGAGCTTAATATAACTACCTTCTGAATTTTGTATATCCTCTGTATCAACCGATGATCCAGATAATGTCTGTAGCATACCTATACTTTTGTATAAAAAACAAACAAAATAAACATGAAACCCCTGTATTTGTTGTTCACACACGTCTAAAATATAGACAGTGCGTGGCTCCTTCTCCTCACCACAGTAAAGCTATAGTCAATATTTTACATCGGTCTTCTGGGCCATTTTTGCTGTTCGTTCGGAAGGGTCAAATACCTTGACACCTGGACTTCCACGATCAATCTGTATTGGTTTTATTGTGACGAAGAACAACTGAAAGGCACAACAGCGTTGGCTGGTTAAGAAGAAATGATAATTAAAGAAAAAGAAATAACAACATTTGACGGTTTAACGTCGAAAGGAATGTATGTTTGTCACCACCCTTCAACAGCTAAATAAGGCTGCCATGCATGCAGGAATGTTCCATTTCATACCCTGTCTTGCTCGTTGGATTTGGTGGCAGGCATTATCCTTTGATATATAAAGAGAGTTACATAATTTCTGATTGAAAATGGGCTGCTTTCAATTATTGTCAAATCCACCATCACTGCGGCCGGGTGTGTCAAAACACATTCCAACCCGGAGCTCTTTGGTTGATAATTTCCCTTTTTCTTACAACTTATTGTTACTGAGCAAGAACATCTGAAGTCAACCAATTGTCAGCTAAGCTTCCATACATTTTTCCTTGTTTTGATATTCAACCATAGAACTCAATTGTGTATTAGCCTCACCGCATGTGGCCAAGTCACTACTTGCCTTGTGCATGCGTAAACCAATGTCAGGGCGAGGTTTCCCCTCCACGCCTCTGCTATCCGACCTCTTCGTTGATCCATTGTGTATCAATGTATAGAGATTCAATTCATAAATTATTATATTTAAAGAAATCACATTATATTGTAAAGGTTTTCATGACCGGTAATGTGAAAAACCTAACGAGAAAAAAGGGAAATCAATTTCTGTCATCACTGTAGGGGTACACAGTTCAAGTAGGCAAGGTATATGTTCATCCGCCACCAGCCTGCGAGCTGAATGGTAACATTCTTATTCTATGCATGTGTACTATCAGAATTTTGCAAGAATGTGTAATCGTTCACATGTTTAGTGCAGACACTGAGTGTGGCTACTCTTTCACACCACGACCTACTTATATCTCTGTATGTTAATCAAGCCACGGCAAGTGGCACCTGTGCTTGACGCACGTTGAACGGGTTCCTGGTCTGTACACCCTGATTTCCATTCAATGTTCGTACAGTATTTTTTTCTTCGACGTGTCTTTTAATGGGTACTGAGCACATGGTTAAAAGTCTTGTATTTGATATAGTCAATACAGAGATTGCAGGAAATGTACCTTCACTCCCCCTTTACTCCCCCCCCCCCCTCCCCTCCCTAACTGGACAAGGGCCACGGTCCTTTGGTTTTCATATAAAGGAACTCTAAAGTTTGTAATGAATTTGTATAATGAATTTGTGTCAACCAATGATTTCATTCAGCTATTTCTGCAACGTAACCATAATTATATATAAAAAACAAACAAATATGTAGTCTTTATAGTTGTCCACACACGCCTAAAATATAGACACAGGGCGTGGCTCCCCTTCCTCACCACGGTAAAATCATATCCAATATTTTATATCGGTCTTTTGAGCCATCTTTCCTGTTCGTATAGAGGGGTCAAATACTTCGACACTTTGACTCTCATGATCAACTTGTATTGGTTTTATTGTGGCTAAGGATCATGTAAGACACAATGGCGTTGGATGAGTAAAAAAAAAAACAAATAAAGGAAAAAAATCAATCCTTATGTTTATGAAGGTGGACTTGTCCTTTAACACATTAGCCACGAAAAGAATGTATGTTTGTCACTACCTTCCAGGAGCCATTAAAAAGCTACCATTCGGGAAGATTTTATTTACCCTGTTGGATTTATTGACGGTCATCGCTCTTTGACTCGTAAAAAAGTTACGTAATCTTTGATTGAAAAAGGTTGCCTTCAATTGCCAAGTCCACCATTACTGGGAATGGGAATGTCAAAGCACATTCCCATCCGGAGCTCTTTGGTTGACAGTTTTCCTTTTTCTTACAACTTATTGTTATTGAGCAAGAACATCTAAAGTCAACCAATTGTCAACTAAGCTTCCATACATTTTTCCTTTTTCGATATTTAACCGTAGAACTCAATTGTACCTTGTAGCATCACTACAAATATATGTGTTGTTAATTACGTGTCTTGTGCGTAAACCAATGTCAGGGCGAGGTTCCCCCTCCACACCTCTGCTATCTGACCTCCTTGTTGATCCACTGTGACTCCCAACGCTGAGTGTAATGAATGATAGAACCATGGCTTTTTTCAACCATTTTTATTTCCTATTATATACATTCATATGTATATATATATATATATATATATTTTTTTTTTTTTTTTTTGGTGGCGGTTATCAAAAAGTTTAACGGGAAAAAAAAGAAAACCTTTTTCGGTCATCATTTTAGGGATACACGGTTCAATTTTGCAAGGTTATGCTCATCCACCACCTGGTCATTCTCCACAGTATGGTGACAGTTTATAGTACCTCATTTTTTCACGTATTGATTGAAGCCAGACATTTCTACCCACATATTTCACTTCATAGTTTCAAAATGTTTTTGAACCCATAACTTTAAATGTTTAAAGAAAGTCACCAATCTCTTTTAATTTATAACTGGTAAATGGTTCTTTTAAACCTCCCACACTTTTTGGTATTGAACTCCGATTTTTCTTTTTTATTACTATTATTATTTTTAGTACAGCACATCCATCACTGCTTTGGCAGATATTCATCCTACTGTGAACTGTCCGTAAAAAAAAAAAAAAAAAAATCCCTTTGTTCTACGAATCACCTGTTGAAACTCCGAACCCATTGATAAGACGTCCGTATGATACATGTACAGTAAGCAGTTTCCATGAATGTATAATTGTTCACATGTTGTGTGTCGACACGAGGCGTGGCTGCTTTTTCGCGCCACGACCGACTGATCTCCAATGGTAATTAAGCCACTGCAAGGAGCACCTGCGTTTGACGCATGTTAAACGGGTTGCTATTAACACCCTGATTTCCATTCAGTATTTGTACTGTTTTTTTTTTTCTCTGATACGTGTGTTAATGGGTGCATGGTTAAAAGTCCCACATTCAATAGCCAATACAGATGTTGCAAGAAATGAACCTTTACTCTTTACTCCCCTTTACTCCCCCCCCCCCCCCCCGTATACGGGAAAGTCTCCCTGAACTTTAACTGGCAAGTGTCACGGTCCTTGAATTCTCTGTCTGTACGTGTTTTAAAACGCAACACCTTTATACTGAGTGGTCCGGCTATCCCCTGGTGATCTGTTGTAATCGCGTAATAGTAATTATTGTAAGTGTGACCAAGATGGGTCTAATTGTATCAAATTTTGTATTGTATATTGAAACCCCACACACATTTGCACTCTGTACACACACCTGCACAGTAGTATGCACTAGCAAAATGCACATCAGCACCTATGCAGTTGTTGTCTCTCAGATCTCCGGTAATTTACATTTCTGTATTACAGAATGGCGTCACATGTGAATACCCCCGATATTCCTGCTGACATTATGCCTATGCGCGACAGTAAATATTACACACCCCTTGAATTCAATGATATTGTATCGTATAGTTCAGATAATATTTCACTTCTTCATATAAACTCTAGGAGTTTGAATAAAAATTTTGAATATTTGGAAAATCTTTTGCACTCTTTAAACAATTTTGAATTTTCTGTTATTGGAATAAGTGAAACTTGGTTACATCAAAACTCCCCAGATATCTTTAATTTACCCAATCATAAATTAGTTAGGGCTGATCGTCAAGGAAAAAGGGGTGGCGGTGTTGCGTTTTATATTGCGCAAAATTTACAGTTCAAAATCCGTTCTGAAATCAGGTTAAGATATGCAGAAACGTTATTTATTGAAATTGAGAACCCAATCTCTAAAAATGTTATTATAGGTTTAATTTATCGACCTCCTGATCTGAATTGTGAATTATTTTGTGATGAACTGGATTTATATCTCCATAAGATAGGTAAAGAAAGTAAACATGTTTTTATTTTTGGTGATTTCAACATTAACTTTTCCCCCACATCCGATAACAATAATTCTCTTAATTTTATGCATTTAATGTATTCATATGGTTTTATGTCGATTATCAATAAACCCACCAGGATAAATCCACACTCATCAACTCAGATTGATAATATATTTTCGAATGTGTATAATAATACAATTATGGGGGGTATATTATGTTCTGAAGTTTCTGATCATTTACCAATATTTTCAATTTGTGAATGTAAAGTGGGTCGTAATAAATTACATGATAAAATATGGTATTATAAAGAGTCAAAACGTAATGTGGAATTTTTGAAACAGAATTTATTTTTAGAGGAATGGACAGATATTTATAGTATTAACAATGTTAATTTGGCATATAAATGTTTTAATGATAAATTATTATATTATTATGAAAATAATATTCCTTTATGCAGAATAAAAAGTAACCGAAATAAACCAAGAAATCCTTGGATTACAAAAGGTATCTTGAAATCCATAAACACTCGTAATTTTTTGTATAAGTTACATATTCGTAACCCAACTGAATTTAATTTGAATATGTATAAAGTTTATCGAAATAAATTGACAAAATTGATTCGTTTATCCCGCAGATTATATTTTTCTGATAGAATGAAAAAGGTTTCTTCAAATATTAATGCAACATGGAAAATTATTAAAGAGGTCCTAGGTAAGAAGCCTGATTCTCCGCCAACGGATGATATCACATTAAACGGTATTAAAATAAATGATCCCAATATGTATGCTAATTCATTTAACTCATTTTTCGTTAATATCGGTCCGGAACTTGCTACTAAAATTAGCAATACTTCTGCTCAATTTACAGATTATCTTTTTGACCAAAATCAAGAGTCTATTTATTTTAATCCAACAAGTCCCAGTGAAATCATTAGTATCACTAAATCTTTAAATAGCTCTAAATCTTGTGGTTCTGATAAAATAAGTATGATGTTATTGAAAGAAATAGTTTATCCACTCGCAGAACCGTTAAGTTATATATTTAATCTTTCTTTATCACAAGGTATTTTCCCTGATCTGCTGAAAATAGCGAAAGTTAATCCTGTACATAAAAAAGATGATCCTCATGAAATTAGCAATTATCGTCCTATTTCTTTATTGCCTAGTATATCCAAAATCTTAGAAAAAATTGTTTATAATAGACTTCTTAAATTTATTAATAAGTATGATTTACTTATTCCCAATCAATATGGTTTCAGAAAAAATTATTCAACTGATTTAGCACTAATACAAATTTATGACAAAATTACGAGTGCTTTTGCAAACAAAGAACATGTTGCAGGTATATTTTGTGATTTGAGTAAAGCATTCGATACTCTTGATCATTCTATTTTACTCACCAAACTTAGTCATTATGGTATTCGAGGACAAGCACTTTTATGGCTTAAAGATTATCTAACTAATAGAAGACAATATGTTATTTTTAATGGTTGTGAATCTGACCCCCTTTTAATAAAATGTGGTGTTCCTCAAGGCTCAATTTTAGGCCCATTATTATTCCTTCTTTATGTTAATGATATCATAAATACATCCTCTCTTCTCTCGTTTGTTCTATTTGCTGATGATACGAATATATTTTATTCCCATAAAGATCTTAAGATTTTAAATGACACTTTAAATATTGAAATTAGTAAAGTATCAAATTGGTTTAAGTCTAATAAACTTTCTTTGAATATAAAAAAGACTCATTTTATTCATTTCAAACTTCATTCTCACAATGAAGATACGTTGATACATATTAATATTGATGATATCCCATTAGAAAAGAAAATGAATTCAAAATTTTTAGGAGTATATATAGATGAAAGTTTGACTTGGAATGAGCATTTACATCATGTTACAACGTGTATTTCTAGAAATATAGGGATAATTTCCAAGCTGAAGTTCTTTCTTCCTCGTTCAACTTTATTTCTATTATATAATTCCTTAATTCTTCCATATATAAGTTATTGCAATGTTGTATGGGGTACTTGCGGCTCTACCAAAATAAATTCTATATTTAAATTACAAAAGAAAGTTACACGTATTTGTACAGGATCGCATTTTCTGGCTCATACTGATTCTTTATTTCATGAGCTTAAAACATTGAAGGTTTTTGATTTGAATATTATTCAAGTAGCAGTAATTATGTTCAAATATATACATCATCAACTTCCATCATCGTTTGATAACATGTTTAGGTTCAATACTTCTGTCCATTCGTACCCTACTCGTATATGTAGAAATTTCCACCTTTTGAATCCCAAATTATTAGTGACACATAAATCTATAAGACATTCGGGTCCGGATATTTGGAATAATCTCCCGGATAATATAAAGTCTTGTTCAAGTATTTATTCTTTGAAAGCTTCACTTAAACGATATTTGATACAATTATATTCTCCAAACCAATTGAGCTAACAAATATTTATAGTATAGATTGACATCTTATTGTCAATCTCTATTTTCTTCCTTCAACTGCATCTTGCACTCTCACCTGCAACTGCACAGCACTCACCTGATCACCTTCCTCCAAGAGAGTTATGTCGTTGGATAGTCATTTTATGAGGCCTCCATCCATTTCAAGCTTAATCGCTTATGATGGTGGTCTCCTGCATTCAATTATCTCTGTTGTTTATTGAAAAATACTGTATATTTTATTTTATGTTACTGTGTATCTACATTGCTCAATGCAATCACCTATGTGAATCTATTTATGTACTGTTATCGATTTATTTCACTGCACTTGTTATTCTTTGTCTTTGTACTTTTTGAAGTTTGCATTCAAATTGCATCTGATTGAATGCAGAAATAAAAGCAAACAAACAAACAAATATATATATAGAGAGAGAGAGAGAGAGAGAGAGAGACAAGAGGGGAATGGGAGAGAGAGATAACATGTCATATATTTGAGGGATCTATTCAGTGAAATATAAACGCATTATAATTGAATGCGTGAAGATTTTACTGAATAGATCTCCTATAGATAGATGATGGCTATATAATAAATGATACGGTTATATAGCCGCATATGACATTGGTGATGCTCCCGTTGTTCAGCTGTTATAGTGTAGTCGTGATGCAAATAGATATAGACCAGCGAACCAGTTCACTATCAGAAAAAGTTTTTCGAAGATCTATAATGTACTCGAGAATGATAGACCGTTTCTCCCCCACCTCTCTTTATCTCTTACATTCTAATTCTCCTCGCGATTATTAACGATCCTTTTCCCCAAACGTCTTTGCCATAAAGGGGAAAAAAAAAATTAAAATGTCAGCGGCCCCTTAATCGCCCGTATCGCTGCGTGTGCGAATCTACATTGATCGGCCATGGAAACGGACGTCCCGCCGACTCCCAATAATGACGGCCACTTGTGTTTATCTTCTCATGGACAGATCGAGCGACAGGCGGCGGGGAATTGATGTGAATTATTATTTATCTCCAGCCCCGTCCCGTCGCGGTTGCATCTTCTGTTGATTTCCTGCACATTCTAAGCTCCTCGGCACAAATTGTTCAAACTCACGTACATTCCCAAAATCGACCATTGTTTTGCTTTCTTTTGTCGTTAGGCAGCAGCCGCGTTGAGCAAAGGGGAACAAAAGCGCCATCATATTGAAGGAATGATAGTGATCGTTATTTTAATGCCCTATAGGGAACGCTAAAGGGACTCCCCAAGGAACATCGTACCAAATTATAACGATTCTGTTTTTTTTTAAATGGCATCGTTTTGCCACATAATTTAATATATACACTGTATGTATATATATATATATATATATATATATATATATATATATATATATACATAA
This sequence comes from Diadema setosum, assembly GCF_964275005.1. Taxonomy (NCBI): domain Eukaryota; kingdom Metazoa; phylum Echinodermata; class Echinoidea; order Diadematoida; family Diadematidae; genus Diadema; species Diadema setosum. The sequence goes on along the minus strand of NC_092696.1, from coordinate 15,534,831 downwards.
ATCCTTTCATATTTATATGCATTCCTAATTTATTCATTTCGTCTTTGATTATTTTGTCTGTCTACGCGTTTCTATACTTTTACTTCAGCCTATGAACATGATGCATTTTGTTTTCTATTCTTGTACCGATACATCAATGTGTTATGTGTGTTTATTGTACGTATGTATGTATGGTATGTATGCATGTATGTGTGTATGTATGTATGCATGAATGCCTTTATATAATCTATCTATGTGCTTATTTATCTATGTTTATTTCTCAAACTGAGAACGAAAAATATCCCCCACTCTCTACATGCCCCTGTTTAACAATCTGGGTTGCATAAATTTCCATTTCGGTAAAGACTCAGAGTCTTGATTTCGTAAAGAATATTCTTAGATATTTTAAAGTAAAGTAACCACGTTGAAAACTTTTTCAGTGATCATAATCTGTAGCTTTAATCAAGGCTCCCTACCTGTAGTGCGCTACATGCTATCTTTCGAAGATGTGAATATAATTATGTCGTGTGAATTGTGAGCAAAATAAGAAGAACTATGTAGATACCCGTGTATAGCACACTATGACCTGACCTCGAGGTACCTGTGCATAGCACACTATGACCTGACCTGGAGGATGAAATTTAATTTTCACTGAGCAATCCTATTGACCTAAACCTAGTGATTAGTTTGATTCGTTTATGTGTGGCCGTGGATCTTTTCTACTAAAGTTTACATAGTAGAACTCATAGTAGCTACTTACTCCGAAACTTTATGGACATAACTGTGTGTGTCTGTGTCTCGAGATCGTCGCTTACTGTCAGTGGCATTTGACGGCGTGTGTGTGTGTGTGTGTGTGTGTGTGTGTGTATGTGTGTGTGTGCATGTATGTATGTGTGATGTGTGTGTGTGTGTGTGTGTGTGTGTTTCTGCCCTGAAACTCATTTTATACACCACTTTGAAGCATAGGGCTGATTGAATTATGAAGCTCCTTTTAGCGTTGTTCTTGTTGTGTTCACGCAAGTGCGTTTGTGTACGCAGAGATGGAAAAGAGATAAATAGATAGGTAAATAGATAGATAGATAGATAGAGAGAGAGAGAGAGAGAGAGAGAAAGGAGAGAGAGAGAGAGGGAAAGAGAGAGAAAGAGGGAGGGAAGGGGTGGGGGAGGAAGGTAAAAAGAGATAGCGGATTCCTGTGAAAGTGTCACCTGTAACAGACTGTATAAGCGTAAACAGTTGCATTAGTCCATTAGCCCACAAGGGATTAACCTCGACTAAACGTGGAATACACTAATAAAGAAACATATGCACGCTATTTTGGAAGGCACCCAGCATGCTAGTCCTTGCCCCCTCAAACTGGATGAGTATGGGGTAAGCTTGCTCCAGTGTACAGCGCGAAACACAGGTTTGGAGGAATGGCCACGTTTATCCTGTTTTTTTGTGTTTTTTTTTTTTCCTCAGGAACAAGACTGCATGGATGCATGATGATGCGTTGACTAATCCTTTTTAACGCCTATGAGTTCCAATTCAGGTGTGGCCCCCTCAGCCAGTGTGAAAAAGACGAGATGCTATAGAGAAAAAGGTTTAAGAAGTAACATAATATAAGATGCTATTAAAGATGAAGAAAACACTCATTAAATCAATTTTGCTTATGTGTTGATGATGATGATAAATGATAACAATGATAATGATAATGATAATGATGATGATAGTGGTAATGGTAATGATAATGATAACGATGATAAGAATAATGATACTTATACTACTACTATTACTACTACTACTACTACTACTACTACTACTAATAATAATAATGACAGTGATAGTAATAATACTCATAAAAACAATGATAATGACAGCTATAATGATAAAAAGAACAACTAAGAAGAACAAGAATAGGAGGAAGAAGAAGAAGAAGGAAAAAAAAGAATAATATTATCTAGAAGAAGAAGAGAAGATGGAGAACGAAGGTGTTGGAGGATGAAGTGAAGGAAGGAGTAGAGGAAAATCAAGAAAGAAAGAAAGAAAGAAAGATAGATAGAGGGGGAGGGGGAGAGAGCTTTCAACATAAATCGGATCATCCCATTAGGCACACGAATTATAGCACGGTTGATCACGTTGATCAGCGTAATGGTTTTAGCCCAGTTATTATAGCCTCTGCATGACCCGGAGTCGCGCACTCAAGTTGTGTAGGAGAGGGAACCGTAATACAGATAGTTAATAGATAATATAGGCAGATGAAAGATGTGTGAGACCTATCGGACAGTTTCAATTAAATCATGAACGTATACGTCCATTATTGTATATACACACTTACATATAATATACATAGAAATACATGCATTTATATTATACACACGCAAATTCACACACCCACACACTTAAATACACACGCATACACTAATATAGAGAGACGTAACTCCTACACAGAGACAAACATAATCATACATACACACACGCACACATACATAATTGGATGTATACATTATCATATAATCACGCCAAAAACAAACAAACAAACAAACTAACAAACATACACATCGGGGGCACTGTGGCATAGTGGATAAAACTCCCGACTCCCAATCGGAGGACCCAAGTTCGAGTCCGGCTCAGCGCTTACGTTCTTGGACAAGATGTTTTTACCCACAATGTCCCTCTCGACCCAGGTGTATAAATAGCCCTATAAGTGTGTTTTTGAACCCCTACTTTCTCTGACCCAGGACTGTCGTTAGTCCCGTACCAATTTCTTCAGCTTTTTACACTCGCCAATAAATTCCGTACTAAGCTCTTGTCTTGGGCTAAGGAGAAAACTGACCTTTTTACACTCGTATTTCTTAGCCCCGTGCTTTCCAACCTACATGAATATTCATGATTACGCTTGCACTGTAATCTACAAGTGCACGCACGCACCGGCAGCACTTGATTACCTCGTTTCTGATTGGTCAGTAGGGGGTCGGACTTCGTCTCCGTCGCTTAGCCCCGGATTATTTTTTCGTTCTGTTTACACTCGCTTGCTTGGCACCGTAATTGCGGGGTTAGCACCGCAATTTCGGTGCTAACCCTGCTGTTTTGCAGGGCCAGATAGTACGGGATTATCGGTGGGGCTAGCCCACTTTCGCAAAAACAAGTGTAAACAGAAAGTGGGCTAAGGAAAGTCCTGTACCAACGGTGGGGCTAAGCCCCCCCCCCCCCCCCCCCTATGGCACAAGGACATTAAAGGAGCGGGGTCTCATTGAGGTAAGCACTATTTGGGCACCCGTCCCGCTTCATCATGAATATTCATCAGGCAGTAAGATACTGTACTACCCAGTAAATGGCAGAACGCTGGATACGTGCCTTAAAATGTAAAAACGTATCGCCGGGAAATATAAAGATCTCGAAAAATTGCATCAACGGGGAATGTTAAAACGTCTTGCCGGGAGATGGAAAAATGTTCAATTTTGCCGGGAAATGTAAAAACGCTGCCGGGAAATGTAAAAATCATGTATTTCCATGATTTTACGGATACAACCATGTAGATGATGAATATTCTTGATGAAGCGGGACGGGTGCCCAAATAGTGCTTACCTCTCATTGAGCGGTGAATGCTTATTTACGTGGCCATGTTATTCGAATCCCTGTTTGCATGAAGATGGATACGTAAAGAAATTTCGAACATGGTCAACATTTCTTTGTGAAAAGGAAAACTGTTGGCGACAACACAAGCTGGCTGCAAACTTGCCTGCAACAGTTACTGTTTGCGACTCCCGACGAAACCCCAAATTCACTACGTTCGCAACCATTCATCGCTCATTGAGTTGCTTAAAAACTCTTTTTATGCCAAGATGATTGTGGCACACTGTCAGTGCGACGTACGTTAATAAACGGTTTTCATTGTCGCAGACAGGTTGCGAATTATTTGATTGCAACTGTTTATACGAATATTGACACAACCCAAAATTTCTGAAATTCGCTGTACGTCGGCAAATATTCGCCGCTCAGTATCATACCCCTTAAGATAACCTTGTCCTACTTCCCCTTTATAATGAAAAAGAGAATAAAGAGAAGAGGTTTATGAATTAAACAAGTTACCATTAGAGATATTTATGTTATAAAGCAAATACAGCAACTACTGAGGGTGCGTCCTTCGAGTAGCGCTCAAAGAAATAACGCCAACTTTGTTTAAATCCTGTACTAAGTACTCTTAAAAAACGGGTATAAATACGGTTCACAGTTATAACCAACTCTCAGTGACATGCAGACGTAAACCTGGGTTCTATTAGTCCCACGTGACACGAAATACGCCCTCAGTAAATGAATGACATTGTCTGTCAGTTCAGAATTAGGTCATGTGATCGGTAACCGGTATCGCTGGCGGGGTTTCCGTTTCATTGCCGCTTTATCTTTACACGGGCCAAGTATCGCCTGTCTCCAATATTAGACCACATACAAATTCCTCGCGCCGAAATGGGAACGGACAGGGCTATTATGGCTCGAGGCAAAGTCTGCTATTGCACTCATAGGTCAAAAGGTAAACCCTCCTGAGCAAAGAACAGGCATACACACACGCACACACGCACTAGCGCACAAAACATACACACGCACACATTTTTTTTTTTTTTTTTTACATGGATTGTATATACGCCCATAATAATCATATTAAAGAAGGATAATTTACACGTATACACCGTCCTCAAAATCGTGAATGCATAAGAATATAATTGACAGTTTTGTAATGTGAATCACATATAACTTAATAAAAAAGCGGTTTGTGTTTGTTTTAACATAAAGCATTTTTTTTCATTACCTTCTGTTTGAGTAATCAAAGCTGATAAATGCTTTGCAATTTACATCTTCATTATATTTTACCCAATCAAAGCATGCTATGTTTACTCTTAGCGTAATCTGCACACCTGTAGCAGATAAAACTTTTTTTTTTTTTTTTTTACATGGAGATTGTGCTTGTAAGCAGGCTTACTTTTTATCATTTCATTAGTAGATTTTGTGCAAGAAAGATAAATTATTGCAAAGTTTATGGACCTTTCTCCTGTCCTGTTACTTTCCGTTTTCTCCTTTTTCTTCTTCATTTTCTTCCTATTCTTCTCCGTCGCACCATCGCCGTTCACTTAACCCGCTAATGGCCAAAAATGTTTCCTCTTGTTTCCGTTTTTTTCCCCAGAATGCTTAATTTCGTTCTCATCAAGAAGTGACACTTTTTATCATTACGACATCTTTATAGTATTTTGTTTCCTTCCTTCATTTCCCTTTTCTCCCTTTTCATGATCAAACTCATCATCAATGTCTTCTATCCGTCTCTTTGTATTTTTCTTCCATTAAACTCTGTACTAACTTATTTTCGATCTTGCTCTTTACGAATACCGCTTGTAATGAAGTGTCTCGGAAAAGTGAAGAAAACTGAAAGCTAGTTACTATCTCTGCTTTCTTTTTTTGCTATACCCCCACCCCCACCCCCTTCAGTGCGCAGGAGGCACGATTCTCGGCTTCGCCATCTGGGTGCGCTTCGACGAAAACTCGCTCAAACAGCTCCCAGACGACAGCGGCATTAGCATCTACGGCGGCACCTACGTACTCATGGCCGCTGGGGGCGCCATCATGGTGGTGGGTTTCTTCGGCTGCTGCGGCGCCATTCGGGAGAGCATCTGCCAGCTTTCTACGGTAAGGCGATCAAACGAGTGTCGATAATGATGATGAAGATGATGATGATAATGATGATGATGACGGAGATGGTGATGATGATGGTAATGATGCTGATTATGATTATGATGGGGATGATGATGATTATGATGATGATAGGTTATGATGGTGATGATGGAGATGGTAATGGTGATGACGATAATCCATGGTGATATTCGATGGTGATGATGGTGATGATGGTTATGAGGACGGTGGTGGTGGTGCTGCTGCTGATAATTAATATGGCAAAAATAATAGCACTGTTTATAGCAATGGAAATTTAGGACCTAAAGAAAATTGTAATAATTTTGTGTGCATTGTTTCTATTCATAATTGTAATGGAAAATACGATTTCAATTGATTTGGTTTCTTTGAAACTACCTTAAGTTATTACCATTTTAATCAATATCAATTTTTATATTAACTGTTTCACTGTTATTGTAAATTTCATCTATATGAATATAAGCTCTGTTGCAAATTGAATCATTATTTGTATACTATCAATAATAACTATCATCATCACTGTCATTATCACCATTACTACTGTTATTAGACATAAATCAGTTTAGACTAATTATGGATGTAATCCAAAGTATAATGTGTGTTTCGTAGTGTTTAAGTATTACCTAAAAACAAGGTAACTCTTTTAAAGTCATTTGTGATGCTGCAAATTAGAAAGGAAAAGACGCAAGCAAAACTAATTTACAAACAATCAATAAAACATGAAAAATCTCACTTATCATTCTAATTGCGCTGTTTAATTATTAGTTACCATAATGTAAACATGACACTGTTTCAAGCACGTTTACTATGCGTATGAAATACAAACATTGTATCATAAAAATACTGTGGTACTCCGACACTATGAGTGTCGCTTGCCTTATGAGCAAGAATCAACGCAAAAAGAAAGAGCAAATATTTTGGTGCAGTATGCAAAAGCTGTATTCATTTTCCTACTGTCTTACGATTTTTCTCCGTCAGTATTTCGTCATCGTGTTCGCGATATTCTGCGCCGAGATCGGTGTCGGCATCTGGGTCTACCTGGAGAAGGAGGAGATCGGCAACGAAGTCGGCGACTACTTCGTGTCCATGGTGGAGGAAAAATACGTCGGTGACGTGTCGATACAGCTCATGGTCGACATCACTCAGCGAAGGGTAAGTACTTTATCATGATCAAGGCCAACGACAGGAAAGGTGGGGGAATCCCCAAAGAGAAGTAAAAGGGAAGTAACCATAGTGAGTAGTAATGGTTTATGATTATAATGGGGATAACAGCTTAAAAAAGGACTGTACAGTACTGGTTGAGGTGGGGATTCATGTTTTAAACATTCCTAAGTGAGATAATGAGAAACCTCTAATGAAATATGAAAGAGCATGTAATTTTAACTTAAGAAAGATTCAACGTTTATTTGATGAAAATTGGTTTTGAAATGGCTGAGATATCCCCCCCCAAAATGATAATAATAAAAGGCGACAGGTCACGCCTTTTACTAGGATCTCTTTGTTTCACCTTGTTTTTGGATATCTAAGCCATTACAAAACCGATTTTCATCAAATAAACTTTTGATATCACTTGGAATTGCATGTTCTTTGACATCTCATAGAGTGGTTTCTGAATATCTCGCAAAACGTTAAAAGCTAAATCCTCACCTCGACCAGAACTGTACACACCCTATAAAATTGCACTATATGCCTGTAGCCTCTTATTAGTGTGAGCCCTGCTCTTCCATAGGCATGATAGGGCCCTGTAATCGTTATTAGCCATGCATTTTAACCTTTTGAGAGCCCTGAGTGCATATTAGCACACAAAACCTCATAGTGTTGTACACAGAAAGTCATTGGCACAGGAAAGTGTATGTGATGTTTGATGGGCAGGAAGCTATAAAAGGTGGGGAATCCCCAAAGAAAAATAACAATGGCGAGTAATAATGGTTTATGATTATGACAATGTTATATCACAACTGTATAGTTGTAATAACTACGCATAGTAACAGACCTCCCAACCTTTCTGAATGAAGAAAATAGGGATGGTTTGGCTCAAAAGTAGGAGAGAAAGAGCAGTTCCCATAATCCAGGATAGGTAAAATTATCCAGAAAAATAGGAAACTCCTTTTGAAACAAGAGCTGGGAATGGTCAAAATTTAGATTCTTTCCTTCAAATTTAGTATGGTGGGGAGGTGTGATAATGACCCTTTGTGTGCCCTGAGTCCACATTGGCACACAAAATCTCATGGTGTTGTACACATAACGTCTCTGGCATACGACAATTTATGGGCTGTTTGATGGGCGGGAAACCATAAGTGTCTGACTGTAAAACGTCTTGTTTGAGGATGGGGGCAGTGGATATCTTCACGATCTCCTGTGAATATCGTCTACAATGTTATCTGCTTTTCGACACTGCCCTGTGTTCGTTGTCGATATGCCAATGTCTTTCCCTTTTCCCCATAACCCCGAAGTAACAAGGAAGGAATTATAACCTTATGTATTTTTTTAACCATTTGATGAGCCTCCCTCTAGTATGGATACATGCACAGATGTTATCAATACCCGTTGCCCATACAGCCATTCAAAGATGAAAGGGGACTAAGATCAAATATAGATCAAAGCAATCTATTGTTATCGAGCAGAGATCATGTGACAATGAAACACATTATTCTCTCTCAGAAGAGAAAGTGAATTTGAATTGAATTGATTTAGCAAGGTTCTCATTCTAAAAAAAAAGAAGAAAAAAACAGAAGAAAAGAAAAGTAAAGCCAGTATGATATTCATGAGATGATGGTTTGTCTTTCAGAATACTAGTTAAGAGGACATTAATGTGGAACAAAGCCAAGATGGAAGCGACCCAAGTAAACACCTTATTCATTTGTGTCTCTTCGTTTGTGTGTTCATAAAATCATAAAATCGTTAAATTCATATTGTACGTCATCCTTGATTTATAAATGATTAAGCATATCAAAGCGATATAAAATATATTACTCATGTAAGGTGATGTTCATAAACTCTTTAAAGTAAGCGTTCTTAATCAACTCTGTCCGAATATTCATTCCTCCAGTTCAAATGCTGCGGGGCTAACGGTCCGAATGACTGGACGGATTCCGGCCAGATGATCCCCGATTCCTGTTCCTCAAACTGTACGGAATGCGAGGACGTTGGAGAGTACGAATCATACGAAGTGGTGAGTGTGTTTATCATTGTCCCTTGGCTTCTACATCATGTTCTGTCTACAAATCTCTCAATAATGGTATGCCTATAATTATGCATACGTCACTGCCACTGCTCATGAATATTCACAATGCTGATACGTTTCGCAACTTTAAGAGGGATGCATGAAAATAACAATGACAGGATGGTCGAATCGGGGGTGGGAGTTAATATGACGGGGGGAGGGGGAAGTGTGTGATTCGTTCTGGTTGTTAATGGAATGATTTTTAACTATCATGAGAAAAAAAAAGTAATAATTATTACAATGCCACGAGAGAAATATCCCTGCTGGATAGAACACAGTGTCCCACAGTGCGAATCTCTTCACTCTGTTAAATTCGAGTGTTTTAAAATACTGAGTAATCAACTGTGCGAACTCATTGTGGACACATTGTGTATGAGACACTGTGTTCTTCCAGGGGAATAATTATGTAAATCTTTCTGCATTTGTATAATGTCCTCCCCTTATTATGGCTTGTTTTTTAATCTAATTCATTATACAATAAACCCATGCAAACACGTGCAAATATGAGCACATATTGGATCACTTATTGACTGCTTGGGGTCCTTTATCTCATTTTTCTTTCTTCGCCTTACGATTTCTCTTTCCTTTGGCACCGTTTTTTACCTGTCTTTCTTTCAACAGGGATGTAAACCGAAGATTATCGGACTACTTCAGCAAAATCTGTATATAGTCGGAGTAGCAGTTACCACAGTTGCACTTGTAGAGGTAAGGAGATTTGCCTTTTGGTATGATAACGTATAAAAAGAGTCCTCATTACATTCGAATATGCCTAAAGGCAATATCTAACTCCTTTTTCATTGGGAATTTTCCCAAGGGTATATTATTGTCTGCTACAAGCATTTTTCTTTTCAGTTGAGAGCAGCAAAATCGAGAATGATGAAATGGATTCGTAATTCAATCGTTGGAATTCTCAGCGACATGGCGACACATATTAAGATTTGATAAAGAGATTCATGACAACGATAATCATCTTACTGACTGTAACAGCTTTCAGAGAATGACATGAAGTATAAACTACTGCAAAGACATTCTGTAAATTTCACGTTCATTGTATAGTTTTAAGAAGGAGCTGTTCTAGCTCATGTTGAACCACGGACTCCCAATTACCAGATTGCTGGTTCGAGTCCCGTAGCTGCAGCGATATCGCTGTGCCCCCATAAATAGACAAAATATTATTTTTAGCCTCATTGCATAGTTGTTTGAAGGGGACTTAAAGCAGTTGGTCACGTGATTGCTTCCATACAAATACTCCTTACTAATTCCTTGTAGTAGTCATGCAAAATAGATTCAAAATGATTCAATCCAATGGAAAAAAAAAATCGTCAATTATTGTGGTATTAGGATAAACCATGAATAAAACAACCGTAATGTGCCGCTTATCAACTCAGTATCGGACGCTCTTTTGTTGAAGGCATCGTGCTTGTTTGGGAGCATAAGGGAGTTCATGGTTAGCGCATGTCTCATTTGACCCCTACACCACAGACTTTCAAATAACATGGAAAGAACCTGTGACAGAGCATTTTTTGTTCAAGCATGCCACCTTTGTAATCAATGTCAATGAAATGCGTGTGCAGCTTTTGTTAAACATTATTGATGAATCACTTTCACCTGTGCGTTCTAACAAGGTGAAACACACAACTTAACATCCCAAGTCCTCATTTGCCTGAGGATTCTTTTCGTTTGAAAGTCAATGGCAAATACACAAACATTCTCATTTGACCTTTATTTTGCACATGCGCAAATCGCAACCGTGAACTCCCTAATTCCCTTTGTACGGTGTGAGGTTATGTCTCACTGACATTCTCACTTTCATTAGTAAAGCAAAGTTCATTGATGTCGTGATCGAAATTTTACTACCAATGCATTGTAATGATGTGAAAATGACGCTCACCAGATCCAACATAAGGCCAAAAAAAAAAAAAAAATTGTTGCATTGGCGTAACCCGCCCGACCCTAAAAATTCCGCCGACCCCATGTTTTTTTATTATTTTTTTTTGCTATCGATATCAAATATCTTGTTGATTGCGATCGCGATCGCACAAACCCGGAAGTGGAAACGGCTCTGGGGATATCGGATGTACGAAGGAGAGATCTAGCATTCAGACTGCGATGTATTGTGCACAGTTTTGCCATAGGTTTCTTGTGTATAGAACTTACACGAATCTGTATATGTGGGACTGTAATAGAGATCGCCGTGTGCGATGAAAAGATCGTACATATGGGTCAATTTGCATCTATCTTATCTAAGTCAAAATAGTAAAATATGAAGTGAAAACATTCAGGATAGGGATTTCAACATCTTTAAATTCTGTGAAGGGGTATAATTCCAGTAATATCAGCCTCATAAATGATTTGTAGAATAGATGAACACAGCACATTCGGTTCAGCAGTTGTAACTGTTTACTGAGCTGAGCACGAGTTTTACACGTAAAATGCAGGTAGAAAAAAAAAAAAAAAAAAAAAAAACATCCGCCCGACCGACCCTATTTGAAAATCTCATGTTACGCCAATGCAACAATTTTTTTTTTTTTGGCCTAATGTTACTTTGTAAGTGTGTGCTCTTGTGTGTCTTGTTTGACCTGCAGGTATTGGCCATGATTCTCACCGTCTTGCTATGTCGGGCAATACGACGAGACATTGATGATGATGACGAGAAACCTTACAACGCCTGATAGATGTCAAATGTATTTTATCTGTTTATAGCGAATTGTCATCATTGAACTAAGGTTTCACAGCTGTGCAGTCGAACTGTATCATTCATCTATCAGAACGTTATGTTTGTATTTCTCTGTATGTCGAGGAATATTGCATTACTTTGTGGAAGAAAATGCAATTGTGACTTCTAGCTGTATAACGATTTACACGAATGGCACTTTTAGAACGTTGCGTTGAGATTAAGCGTAAGTGCCAATCAGGTTGTAAAAGAAACCTATAGAACTCGTTGAATGACTACCATTACAGCATTCGTGATTTTAGTGTTTATGTTTACAGTCATGACATACCCCTTGCTGATCTTTACATTCATTTTGGAATAGTCAGTATCACATTCAATTCCTATAATAGCAAACATTTTTTTTTTCCTGTCAGTCGAGCGGAACTCAGACAGCTGCAGCTGCAGGTGTCTAAAGAAAACGCCCTCTGTAGTTTTGAGGCGTTTAGTTTGGTCACTCCGACGCAGAACGACCGTCACGGTGTCGGTTGTTCACAATGTACGCCTGCTGGTCCAGTGGGTCCTATTGTGAGTTTGTACGAGTCATTTTGGACTCACGCAGATTGTCTATTTGTTATGATACGTAAAACATGACAATGCAATGTCAGATTGTCGAATATAAAAACTATCTGACTATGTTGGACACATAATCATAAATTCTGTTATGAAAGTGGCTCGGGCAGCTCGAAGAACTGAATATTGTATATTCATGCTAAACATAATCATGACATTCATACAGACTACATTGAATCCGTATATTGTAATGGCTATACTTCAATGTTTTTCAAATTCAAGCTGATATTTTGAGTCCAAAGTGCACAATCCAATTTTAGCGTCTTCTTTCTCTGCTTTTACAGTCATCACATCATTCTCAGTCGCCTTAAAACCAACTGACTGTACTTTCCACTTTTAGGGACGTAAAGCAATATGCCATCGTGTGTTTGAAAATGTTGGTCTTTCACTCGAAGAGATTTATCTCGACTAGACGAACCAAACGAAAAAGTCATCGATTGATCAGTGTCAAAGAAAATTAGGTTGCTATATAAATCACCTTTCAATTCGGGAATATTGCGTGAAAACCTTTAAATAAACAGTTCAAGACGTATTTCTTATCGTTTTGAATGCAGTTTGTACGTGTCTTAAGTAAGAAAAAGAAATTTGATTTTTACCATAAAGTTAAGTTCACATCTTGTCTTTTCTCTCCATCTATGATACACTGTACGTTCTGTATCTCAATTGACATTTTAATGGAAATTGTTCTAACAATTGTTGTTACCTTCTGTTATCTGCATTGATTAACCAATTATATTCAAGATAATGTTTTATAGTAACTTTGAGTTGGTTACGCCATCGCTTTGTCTGCAATAATGCAACATCAGTTTAAATAAGTTTGAAGTTGCGTATACATTACTGTGGAGCCGTGAAGACAACAATATGGGTTTTTTTTTTTCAGAAAATCGATGTTTACAACATAATTGTCAACATGTAAATAGCACAGAACTTTTCAAGACGATAGAGAAAGTACTGGTAGAATGGTAAATCCATTTGGTTTCTATGTGTATAGAGGCCTACGCATAACGTGCCAAAATACTGCGTGAGTTTGTTCGAGTATTTTACTATAGCAGTGAGCGTAATGCAGCAGCGTGATAAGGTGTAGTAATTGGCTAAATTTAATTATGTTTCGATCTAAGTTTATAAAAGCAAATATGATGCCATATGTCTATTCATGCTGCTTAATGATATCCAGTGCTCATATACGCATCTATACCATTGCTTTCAAAATTAAGTAATGATTAACTTGTTCAATTTGCTCATGAAATATTATTTCCGGTGGCTGTTGGGCCTTTATGTTCCAAACACTTATGTCTATACGAATAACTACACTGTAAACATAACATTTTATAGTTAAAATAGATATTATGATTAAAATAAAATGATATAACATGATTTCACCTAACTTTTGTTTACGTATGTTAAAAGGATATGTTGTTTCGACAGGATTACATAGTTATACCCAAATTAACCCCAAATTGTTGGTTGTGAAAGAACCAGAATGATTGTTTTCATTACTGAAGCAGAATACGTTTTTCTTCTTTTTTTTAAATCATAGAAAGGCAGTAAAGACATACTTGTCGAATCGGAATAATGTTGTGTTCTATATAACATTCGGAATGGCTGAAACCTTGCGTACATGCTTTGTACATTGCTTTTCGGTGTGAATGATGTGTTCAAAATTCTAGACAGAAGTCGCCGGTTGTTGTTTTTTTTTTCCCGTTAGATATTAGGACCTATCATTGTGCACTTTCTATTGCTTTTACAAAGTGCGAGTTATTGTACATAATTGTTAATAAAGTGTCTTTCAACGATATATCAATTCGTGTCTTATTGTCCTTATCAGTCTAGCGAACGCCATAATCAGTTAATAGTTTCATATTCAATTTTCCCTAATATCGTGCTCCTGTTAGCCAAGTATAACGTCGACATTTGAGGAGATAATATTTTCGGAGAGACTAGAATTAATTTTACTCGATTTTTAGTGTGTAGGTGAGTCCATATACATCCAATATACCCAAGGAGTTTTCATGAAATTCGACCGATTATGGAATTACAACCTTGTAAAAATGTAATGATAATTAATGATCAAAGACGTTTTGCGTTTACGAACAAAATCGGTGGAGTCTTTTCTATCTTTGTTATTTAGAAATTCCATTTCTATTCATGAACCTGCGTCACAAAACCAGTTAAGAAAAGGTCACCAAACATGAATTCTTATCGTAAGGGCAGATTCTGATCGAGCAGAATTTAAGCTCTAAAATGATGTATAGCTCAATTCAAGTGGACTCTCTTAACCTTTGTAAATATTGGAAAGAAAACACACACGTGGAAAAGTGTGAGCTGAGAAATGAGGCTCTGAAATACAGGGTATATTCAAGCCCTTAATCTTTACCAAGCCGTGCTAGCTGTGCAATGAATGTGAAAAAACAACAACAAACAGGATGTAAACTACCAGAGCAACAGCAATGAATACTTATTGAATACCAGATTAAGCTGAAATTGAGCATGCTTTATAACACATTTCGGTCATGAGTAATCCCAACTTTGGAAAGTTGCGTATAGTATTATCATCTCTAAAGACGAGCTTTTAGAGTAAAGTGAAGAGTGTGTACAGGGTTTTAAGAAATGAAAAGGGCACTTGTATACATATTCACACTATTCTACAAAATGTGTTTCCTGTCCGTTTTATGATCCCAAGCTTCAGCATAATGTATAGAAGAAGAGTTGCTCTTTCATAGAATTATTATGAAAAACTCAGGACTGGCTAGGTTGACCCATTTCACCTATTTTGAGTCCTCACACATAATCAGTGTGTGCAACTTTTTGTTGGTTTTGTGTATATGCACGGGTCACATTTACTAGATTTTTGATCTGTCGCTACCCACGCCCGACAAGCACACAGTCGTGTGAATTTATGCTCTGTGGTTTCCTTTTTTTGGACAAACAAAAATCCCTGGTAAAATAACGATTTTGAATGTTGTCATTCTGCATGCGTACGGTGTGGCTATTTGAAACAAAGATCAATTAGTTTCTACTGAGCCAAGTTAGGCAGTTAGGCAGTACATACCCCATGTCACTTTATAGAAACAAAACAATGAATGAATCACACAAACAAACATAATCAAGGTTCCTATACGAACAATGATGGTCTTTCCGAACCGACATCTTGCAAGCTTTAAATGACCATGATGAAAAAAGAAATACTCAAACAATACCAAAACACAATTTGACGTGACCTAAGAAATCACTGCATGCACTTATAGCAATTAATTACCGCCAATCAATTACAAAGCAATATAGAATAAGGCCAAGAAGTGTTGTAATAAATTAATTTGCTTTTTGACGAACGCCTATCTGCAGTCTAAACCTAGCGTATCCAGAGGAGGGCGCACAGGCCGTGCCCCTGTAATTTGTATTAAATCAAAAGAAATAAAAAGAAAAGCAATGAAATGAAACCCGGAAGTAGCACCAGAAACATATTTTGCGCTCCCCCCCCCCTTTATGGAATTCCTGGATAGGCCCCTGTATTCCAGTAACTTGCTTTCTTAAACATTTTTTTTTTTTTTATTTAAGCATTATTGTGACGTACCCTTCGGACAAGGAATAACCTCCTAATATCTTTAGATAAAACTATCTTACATCCTAATTACAATTTAGAATTATCAAAGAGTGAATTACAATAATTATCATACCTGTCCAGTGACATCGCACAAATTATTACTATTCCGCCCAATGAGTAGGAGAAACATTATGGTGAGGAGAAAAATCTTTTTAGCTTAAAAAGTGAGCAACCAACGTCGGCCGGTCGGGTTTCGATCAATCGTTATGGGGGAGGGGGGGGGGGTGAGGGCATTTCATGAAGCGTTTTGGTCGTATATTTTTCTGACAAACTGCTATAAGCTACTGAAATCCTTGCATCTGATTGGCTGAATGCAAATTTGTCCGACAAATTTGGCGGACAAAAAGCTTCATGAAATGCCCTACGTTTCTTTGGCCATACTAGTAGCAAAGATCCTATGTACAGGATCTTTGCTAGTATCTATAGGCCTTCCATGCATGACCACCGACCGTGTGTGAACATCAGCTCTTACTAGTACTTGATGATGATAACGCTGTCAGTCGTCCTACTGATACGATGCAGATCCATCATACATGTTTGTTTGTATCAGAAGACTACGATCAAGGGCGCCGGAAGCGGGTGGGGGGGGGGGGGGGGGCAGGGGTGGCACTTGCCACCCCCCAAACAAAATGTTGGGGGGGGGGGGGGGGGCAAAACGAGTTTTTGCCCCCCCCCCCCCCCCAAAGTGCCCCTGTAACAAATAATCAATCACTGATTTAAAGACCAAAATGAACAATAAAGGCATATTTCTTGTCTAAATGTTGTAATTTCATAACTGAAAATGAAAAAATTTTCGCCCCTAACGGGGCGAAAATTATAATACACTATTAAACAACATACATTATTGTATCTATACATTAATAGTAACTTATGAGTAAATTCAGTATATAGATGGTAGCCTCGTGTCCTCGAGTGTGCCCGCTGAAACATACCTTTAGTAAACCTTACACCTTTCATTTTCTTCTTTGCTTTCTAGCAGTATAAGAATATTTGTTTATTTTTCGAACGATGAGATCACGTTTAAGCTTTTCATGAGTACATTTCAGATAAATTGCAAAGTAAAAGTGGCTCGCTCGTTCTGCCCGTACTTATAGTAAAATGAAAAGTTTTCTTAAGTTATTATCATAGTCCTTCGCAGTGATTTCTTTTACTATGTTTAATTCCTCAGAAATTTAATTTAAAATGCTCTATAAAAGCGACTTTTATACTTTGTTTTTACAAAAAGTCCTTACCGTGGGAGGGGGTATCCCCCTCCCACACCCTCCCCCGCTCGGTCGCTTCGCTCCCTCGACAAGGATCTCACACCATCACATAATATACCCCCGTATGTTAAGATCACAGTCCTTCCAACTATTTTTTTTTGTTCAATATGTTAATTCCCTAGAAATTTGCTTTTAAATGTTCTATAAAAGCGACTTTTATACTCTGTTTTTACAAAAATTCCCTACCGTGGGAGGGGGTATCCCCCTCCTACACCCTCCCCCGCTCGGTCGCTTCGCTCCCTCGACGAGGATCTCACACCATCACATACCCTCGTATGTTAAGATCATAGTCCTTCCAACTGATTTTTTTTTTCAATATATTAATTCCCTAGAAATTTGCTTTTAAATGTTCTATAAACGCGACTTTTATACTCTGTTTTTACAAAAAAGTCCCTACCCTGGGAGGGGGTATACCCCACCCTCCCCCCGCTCGGTCGCTTCGCTCCCTCGCCGAGGATCTCGCACCATCACATTATTAATGTACTCCCGTATGTTATGATCATAGTCCTTCCAACTGATTTTTTCAATATGTTAATTCCCTAGAAATTTGCTTTGAAATTCTCTATGAACGCGACTTTTATACTCTGTTTTACAAAAAGTCCCTACCGTGGGAGGGGATATCTCCCCTCCCACACCCTCCCCCGCTCGGTCGCTTCGCTCCCTCGCCGAGGATCTCACACAATCACATTATTATGTACTCCCGTGTGTAATAACCAGTCCTTCGCACTGATTATTTTTCAGGATGTTTAATTCCTTAGAAATTTGCTTTTAAATGGTCTATAAACGCGACTCTTGTACCCCGTTTTACAAAAGCTCCCTACAGGGGAGGGGGGGGGGTATCCCCCTTTCCCCTCCTCCCCCCACCCCCCCCCCCCGCTCACTCGCTTCGCTCCCGCGCCGAGGATCTCACATCGTCACAATGTGCCCCCGTTGAGATTTTGCCCCCCCCCCCCCCCCCCAAAAAAAAAAAAAAAAAAAAAAAAAAAAAAACAGAAGTGTTCCGGCGCGCTTGACTACGATACTGATTGATCGAAACCCGACCGGGAGACGTTGGTGAAAAAAGGCAAATGTAAACATGCAAAAATCTCTTATTTTTTTTATTTTTTTTTTTGGGGGGGGGGCGCAATGTTAGACAATATCATAGAAAACAATGAATATCGGTGATGATTAGCATTAATGAATGCATAATTTTTTTTTTAATTTAAAGACAAAAAAGGCTGCTAATTTTATTTTTTATTTTTTATTTTTTTATTTATTTATTTATTTTTTCATACTTGTCTGGGCACCCTAACGCCATCCCTACGTTTGATAGATCTAGAAATCTACATCTAACGTAAATGATAAAACTTCCTTTCCTCGAAATTTCGGTAATCGAAACACTGATAAAACTGTTGATGGTTTGGTGAAGCTATTGGTGCAGTTTAATGCACTGAGCCAATTCTTAGATTTACTCATGATTCTTTACAGGAATTTATTCCTTCTTTCTTGTCTTAGCCTGTCTTGCAGGTCTCACACAAACATGATACTAGTTATCGGGGAAAGTACAGCCCACCTGGAAACTTTACCCGCTCAACGCTAGTTGGCGCACTCCTCGGCAGCGTTTCACTTTTCAACCGAGAGAGAGTTCTCAGTGTAGGATTCATAATTTATGGCCTACTGGCCCAAAACCACTATTTCGGCGCAATTGGTCAAAAATCGTGTCGCTTATGTTCCTACTCACCTAGGAGAGATAAAAAGCACTTTCAAAATGCCCCTGTGATTTTATGTGATGCCAAGGGACATAAAAACAAAAACTGAAATCATTTCGAAGGCAAAATTATACCACTAAGCCATTGGTGGAGGGTTAAGTTCGGCCAACAGGCTTAAAAGTGCATGTCGCCAACGATGATTTTTAATGTTTTCTCAACTTTGTGGGAAAATATGAGCATAAAGAGGAAGCTTACTCACAGTTTCAGAAAAGTGGCTTAAGGTTCTATGAAAACCTAACACAACTTTTTAAACTAACTATTCTTTATCAACAAAATAACTGATGGAAATGTGTCGCCAGATCCGCTGAAACTTACGTTACCATCTTTGTACTGCCAACTTGGTTATGCTATTACAGTGAGTACTACACAATTGTATTGTTTTTCTGACCAAAAGGGGTGTAAGTTTATGTTCAAAGATATTTCATCACTCAGCTTCAAAAGACATGCGACTGCTAATCTCGCAAATATAGATTTTAAAAAGGTAGATTTAAGAGAAGTAACATACGTTACCATCTTTGTAAAAAGTATGAAGGTGCATGGCTCTGAATGATTGTTCCAGAGTTGAGACTAATGGAGTAGAATGCCGTCATACCCATGGGTGGCAAAAGATTCATTATTATGTTGCTAACTTATACGATTTAATCCACAAGTGTAACATACGTGATGTAACTTACGTTACCACAAAATGACAGAAAGCTTAATTACACCATTAATTACCACCTATAAATGTACATTTCTCGGATCTGTGCCGTCGATTTGAGGTCATGGGATAGCTCAGCAACTTCTTTCAATGGCATCTTGAGCATTGGCAGCGCGCAAAATACCTTTACATGATGTGTTGAAAAAATGAGTAAGGATTTGATCGTTGGAAATGTGTTGTTGTTTTTCATAGAATGCATGCTTTACTTCTGTTTATTGTGTCTTTATTAAGTCAGTAGATTCCACCGTAAAAATCCAGTTATTGCTTTGCTGTACAGGCTTATTCTTTTGAAATAAATCACTCAATTTATTACGTAACGTATGTTTCAAATTTTGGTAACGTAAGTTTCAAGATGTTGTCATGTTGATAACAGACAATCCACAGAAAAGCCCATTTAATTTGAGACAATTTAATTGTTGCAGTTATGATGTTGATGAGTTTCTCCGTTAAAACATATCAAATTTATTTACAGCTGTATGTTCTTGTTTGTTAGGAGGATGCAGTAAAAGGGGACATAATCATAGTATCTTTGAAAAAAATCGTTTGGTGGGCGTTGATGTTCAACTTGGCTTTAATGATGTCATATTCCAGGTATAAACAATGAATTTAACATTGTTTTAAGAAAATTCAATGAATAGCTAATAAACTTAGGGATTACGCAGATCTCTACTTCAAAACTATTGGATCAGGTCCCTGCATTAATATAGTAACGTAAGTTTCTAGTTTTGGTAACGTAAGTTTCATCAATTCATGTCATTGAAAAAGGATATTTTAGAGAATGTGCGTGGATAAAAATAACATTTAATTGTTCTACAACTATAGTTGAAGGAATTCCATAGGGAAATAAGTCTTTTCAATTATATCTATCTTCGGTTATCATAAATCAATATGGTGACTTACTACTACCTGACTATTTTTAACGGAGAAAATTAACTCAAATTTGTGTCGTTATATTGTTGATGATCTCAAAGTGAAGAAAAACACACTTTGAATGAAGAAAAGGTAACAAAAATACATGTGCATTAAAGAAATGTAATTTTAACTATTACTGAGTATACCATCATAGATCAGGCCTACATGATAATTATAGTGATGTGTGTTTCAGTAAGATATATGTTTAAGACATCAACATTTTTTTGTTCTTCCTTCTCGTTGAAGTTAATGCAGTTGCAATGGGGAAGAGCAGTGCTAAGATTAAAACCCCATATATAGGGAACGTATAAGCTGCAATCAGATTGGCGAAAAATCATATCTCTAAGCAAAGATTCAAGAAAAAAAAAAAACATGTACCCGTCGCGTAGTTGACAAAAAAAAAGAAGCAAAGTCACGCATCTTTTTTTTTTTTTATTTACCCTACCAGGGTAACTATAGGGGAGGGGGTTCGAGGTCCCCCGCCCCTTTGCCAGCAGTCAAAATATAAACAAAAGGAAATAAAAAGAAAAAAAAAATGAATCGCAGAATCCTCCTCCCCAGTTTGAAATAAACAAATAAAAAAAAAACATGAAATTTGGCTTGTACTGGCAGCATAGAATTTAAAGCTGAAGCCTTTCTTTATATTTCTTCAATTTTCTTTTCTTTCTTTTTTTTTCTTGCTTGTCAGTCGATGAAACCCGGTAAAAGAAATTAAACAAAAGAAAAAATGGCATGGGAGCTTTTATTTTTCTCCCTGTCAGGTGATTAAAACTGGAAGTAGTCGACTTTTTCTAACTCTGACCCCATCCCCCACCCCATGAAAATCCTACTTACGGGCCTGCCTGTAATCATTATCAGTACCTTTGTTGTGCATGTATAGCAACTTGTCCTTTCACTTTTCTTTTGAAAGATTCAAAAACATTTCTGCATGCAGGAGACAATTTCCAGATACGGCAAGAATTATTAATGCAAGACTTGTTATTCTTGTTATAGTTGTGGATTATACTGTCTTATGCATACATTACAAGGACAATCGAGTACATCATTTTCACTAATGACAATTTCATTCATCCTACCCAGTATTGTGCTAATGCAACTATGTAATTTGACGTTATTTCATCGACCTCATTTGCCATAGTCAACTCAGTAAAGTGGTCATTTATTTAATTAACAAAGAACATTTCTTGGTTCCTTCTGTCCATATCTCTTGTTTACCGAGTTCAGAAATTTCAAATGCAAGCAATACGGCGTTATTGTTCATTATGAAGCACTTTAATAGAGTAACCATCTCGTTTCTGCCGTTTCTTGTTTCATATATATACAAGTGTTAAAATTTTGTGAATACTATTGTATTGAAACTGCTATTTTCAAACTGTTCCTGCATATAATAACTGTTTCGACAGCAAAGTTATGGAGTCTGTAAAGTTATGGATTCGAAACATATCTTTCAACAGCATGAAGTGACAGCTGAAGATAAGTTACAAGACATCAGTATGAAGATAACACGTTACAAGACGTCAAGCATACGAAAACTTCCATTATGATAAAATTGAAGTGAAACCTACGTTATCCACCACTCGTTTTATATTACACGCACATCATGACAATATTTTCGTCCGTGAAAGCACGTGAAAGCATGTTCCCAACTCTTATCATTTTAATGCCATAAATTCATAAGTATGAAGCCAATTGTCTTCAAAATATCAACAGTAACGGATTAATGTTCTACTCCAGAGTTTATACGCGGACATGTTATAAAGTCTTGCAGTTTTACAACTATTTAAATTGTAATTTTTGAGAATTGTATCACCATGATATTGCGACATCTTGTTATGATATACGTTCACTGAGAGTTGACGAGAAATTAATGTAAAATATATACCAAAACCAAACAGAAAAAGTACCAAAATCAGTTGCACATGTAGTAGTATTATCTTTGTAACTTACGTTACATTAACGTGAAACATACGTTACGTGGAATTTGACGAATATATTTTTGCGCACATAGATTCACATGTTTCATCGATGATACTCAAGAATTGGCTGGCAATTTGGGACTGATAAATGTTGAAAATATTTTCTGAAGAAAGTCTGACATCAAATTATCGAGAAAACAAATGAACATTACATGAAATAAGATTTAACACAATAGGACATGCTGTGTTCAGTATAGCATACAGGTCATTTGCCATCCTTCCCATCTGCAGGCAGCATTTACAAACATGGCAGCCGATGGTATACTTCACATCTGACGCATAATTATCTCAATCATAGACTGTAGTCACCAATCTTAAAGCATTTGAAATAGAATGACATTGGTAACGTATGTTACATGATGAAATCTACGCCCTATGAAAGAAATTATCACACCACAAAAATAAAGCAAGATTGTGTGTTCATATTTTTCAACTACAAACTTGAATATTTGTGTCATGGATTGGTATAAAAATGAAACCTATTCTAAAAACTTTAATTTTTGCGTTTTGCGATTGTCCAATTGTGCCGAAATAGTGGTTTTGGGCCTACTAAGTACAGCAGCTGTATTTGATTTGTGTGTATTATGTGGTGAGCATGCAGAGCTGAGATGCGAGTTGTATCAAAATGCATGTTGCTGTTGACTGCTGGTAGGCCTAAAAGGCATCCATCAAAAGTACAGTAGACACCTAAATGATTTTGTCGTTGAACCTGGGAGATTCACGAGCAGAACCTGAACTGTCCGTCCTTGTCTCGCAGTTTCTAATTAGCTATCAAGTTGAGGCCTTTCATGGAAACAGAAATTCGACTTAATTGGTCTTCCGTAGGGGCCTAACGTTAGGTCTAGGTCCTACCTGAAACAGAATGGATAAACAAAATCAGATGGTGCGCTCTGTGTTCACAAGACAGCCTGGTAAGACAGAATGTTCTTTCCAAAAAAAAAAAAAAACTCATTTCACCCACTGCTTCGCCTTCTAACGTTAGAACTAAAAAGTAATTGTAACGTTATGTTTGTTTCGCTCTTTTATGTAGCGCAGTAAACAAGTGAAGTGTTAGGAACTAACATTAGATCTCAACTGCAATTGGCAGTAGGTCCTAGGCCATAGGTGCCTAAGCCTAGGCCTACGTAAAAATCTAACAGCACGTTAAGTGGTCGTTTGTACGCGTAATATTACTTAGGGCCTAGGCCTTGGACTAAAAGGAGCCAGATTGTGCTACGAGAGTAGGCCTTATACTGTTAACTTAGTATGGTTGGATGAGAGCCATGGTTAGACTAGACTGAGCATAGAGAATTGTAGGGGTTGCCTACTAGTCTAGATCCGTCTAGATTAGAACGCTATACTATATAGGGCCTAGGCTAGCCCGACCAGACACTGTTACGCTATGCCGACGTACCATGTACAGCGACTGGGCTGTGTATAGTTAGGCCTAGGCCTAAACTAACGTTAGAACTAACACGTGATGGGGGGGGGGGGTTGCCTAGACTCTTACAGCTAGGCCTTCCAATACTAGGTTTCCTATTTGTTATTTATTCAGTTAACAGTTAGATGTAGGCCTAGTAGATCTAGGCCCTAGGCATAGAGTCTAGGCCTAATTAAAATTTCATAACTAACATTAAAAAAGGAATGCTGGACCAGTCTCAAGAAAGTGCAGCAGGAGATGGATAATTTCAAATTTCTTAAAGGTGTGGTCTAGCCTAGGACATGTTGTAACCTAGGCCCCTATGTGTTATGCAGGTTGTAACTTATGTGTTATGCAATCTAGAAAAGAAACTAGATTCTAACGTTAACCTTTCGGCGTTAGCGGTCTAACACTAACCGTTAAACAGTTAGTTACCAGGTAGACAGGTCTAGATCTTTTAAATATGAGACATGCGAGTCTGTAAGTATCAAGAGGTTTTTACACAGATGTTTGGTTCTTTCTTCTTTCCTTTCCTTTGTATGTAGCCCGGATTGTCCTGGTTGACTATTCACCACCTTTTAGTGCCGAGATCTGCCAGACTCTGTACCAGGTCCTGGAACACACACTGTCTCTGGTCTGCTCCATGACAGGACCGTGTAGGGTTCCATTCTTTGGTCTCTTTGCACTTGGGGCTCACTCCGAGGTAAGAATCTAAGACTAAGATGTTGACTTTTTTTTTTTAATTCAGGCCTTTCTGAGCCAATCAAACTACATAGGCCTACATAACATTACTGTTTTGTGGTTGCCATCTTGTGCCAAAAAATTTACCAGCACTGGTTTTGCTTCATCAAACTTTGCCTGACAAAATTCACAAAACTTTCAAGAATGTTTATTGATCCCTAGATTACCTGCCATATATTTGTTCCTGAAAAGTGGGATATGCTTCATTTCTTTTTCTTTTTTTTTCAGGAAAGAATAATTCCTACTTTTGTGAACACTGGAACAGAAGACACTCATCTCCCTCTATGAATGCATACATACGTATGAGACATATAAAATTCCTGCATTTGAAATATCCCCCCCCCCTCCTCCTTGTCAAATTTCAGATTTAACAAGAATGACAATATGATAGATTTGTCATCAACAGTAGATGTGAACATCTTGCTATATTGTGAATTAACGAGTAGACTTACACTACAGTACACTGTAAGAATTCTTCTTTTATTCTGTAAGGTGAACTGCTGATGCTTTGGGAAGTTGTGTGGGACCATAAAATTCCTTGTTCATGCCCGAGTGAATTTATATGAAGAATTGTTTGTTTAGTGACATCATTAGCATCATTCATATTAAATACTTTTTGTGGAATGGTGGTGGTAGGTTTCCATTTCTTTTTAATGTATGTTTATCATGTAGAGATGGACCTTATCTGTTGATACAATAGTAGACAAGTAGTTTAGCTTGCCTTTGTAAGCATCATTGTGTAAAACTTCATGAAGATACTACACTGTAGTAGAGACAAAAGTATTGTCAAATTTCAAAAGAAATGTGTTCAGCATTATTTTAATAGCATACTAACACTTGAACTTATACTGCATGGCGTAAACAAAAGCAGGCTGCTTAGCATAAGATTCTAAATGAATGCTGTGTCGTGATGATTTCTCTCAATTTGAAATGATGCAAATAGATTTTTTTTTTATTTGTTTTTGAGTAGTCCGTCCAACT
This sequence comes from Diadema setosum, assembly GCF_964275005.1. NCBI lineage: Eukaryota > Metazoa > Echinodermata > Echinoidea > Diadematoida > Diadematidae > Diadema > Diadema setosum. The sequence goes on along the minus strand of NC_092696.1, from coordinate 15,509,352 downwards.
TCTTCTCCACACGTTTTTATCCCCAGCCTGTTAACACGCCGCCGCCTATGAACTGCAATGCTCCATAAAGGGATGGTTTAATTACCAGAACTGGACTTTACAGATGCTTTATTCCAGCAAATGCAATGAAATTTGAGCTTTGCATTGTGAGTCCCATCAAACCATTCTGTCATTTATATCATCTTTCTCCAGAACCTCTTTCCACTGCAGCATGTTCGAGGCAACTTTCCACGCCTGCAGAATGCTCTTCAGGAGCTGAGGTCCTACCAGAAGCAGGCCACAGCTGTGACAGAATCTGGTAGCAGGAACCACCTCCCACAAGCACTGCAGGACGCAGTGGCTCAGTTCAAGCGCCAGTCACAAACTCTCAGACAGGTAGCGATAGATCTGATCTCATCTGATGATATAGCAATCTGTCGTCACATATCAGTATAGACATAATATACCCAATAGGGATAGTCTAAGTGTGATATTTTGTGGTGGTTATTTCTTACCCATGGTATTTTGTTAAATCCTTGAAAGAATTAATTCTTGTGACTATTAATAATGCATAATGGGTGTGCAATTCCATTTAACCTGTTGAGGATGGGCTGATTTTGCTACAACATGCATTTCCCGTACACACTTGCCCGAGTATACCAGGAACTCATCCTCACTGGGTTAAGACAGCGGTTCAAGCAACATGTTTGATATACACGTGATATTATAGTCACTTTAAGAGGCATGAGAGAATAAAAAAATCAAGCTGATGTAAAATGTCCTTACTCAACTACTGATTACAAAAGGGATTTGCAAGTACTGTAGTCATAGGAGTGGCATAAGTGTTCATAAAAAGGGACAGAGAGTCAGGAAATGCCTCTATTCAAAACTTACCAATCCACCTTTAGATGCAATAAGGTATTTTTGCTTCAGTAATATTATTGAAAGAAAAAAAAAAAGAAAGTAGGATCAGACCTAACACTACAAGTCAAATTGTTACCAAAATAAGTCCCTAACTGTAGTTGTATCTTTTTGATTTGGAATGCAGACAACTAGTTTCAATGCCCAGCTGGAGGTCATCATCGTCACAAGCCAACAGGGCGCCTTCGTGTCTCGGCAGCTGGAAAAGGTCATGGGGGAAGTGGACCTTGAGTGTCTAAGAGTGAGTTAATTCTACCTTGTGCTTGTGTGTATGCTGTTATTCTATTCTACAAATTGTCCCTGTGTTACTGTCTTATAAATCAGGGTGAAGGGGTTGAAGAAAAGCGAGGAAAAAAAGTACCACTATAGTAACTTCCCATTCGTCCAATGAAATGATTCAACACAACAGTAAAAATACTGAGGTAATGTAACGTCAAATGATACCTATTCCACTCAGCCATTAACATGATTAGATTTTGCTTGATAAGATAAACTGTGTGAAAGGTCAGAAAGTCAAAGTCCAAACTTAAGTGTTTTACAATGTTGTGTTTAGTTGTATGATATTCAGTTAAAACTTACGTTTCAGCAAAGGGACTTTGCAAGACTTTTAAAATGTTATGATTTGCCTTGACATCGACCAAATTACACACACACACACCAAAATATATCATTTTTGTAACTATTTACTGGAATAAAAATAAGCCAGTCCTCCTTGAAATAATGTTTTGTAACCAAAGCATTACCTTTGAGAGGATTAAGAGTCATTCATTGGCCAGCAAAGAGATGTAAATCTTTCCATATGATATTATTATCCTCAGAGAATCCAGGTACTGAGTGTGTTCAGCCCAGAGAGTGTAGTCTTAGCTGATGAAGACCCTGTCTCCAGCCAGCAGAGTTCGTCCACCACAACGTCATCCTCGACGTCGGGCGAGAACCTGCTCAGCTCCGGTGTTCTGGAAGTAATCGCCATTGAACCAGGTTGGTGTATCAAAGACATCACTTTACACTTCTGTTGTAATGATTATATTTTGCAGACTTCCAATTCTTAATTTACTGGAATTCATTGTGGCAAGTAATGTACTAATCGATGCAGATGAAGGACATACAGCAACATCCAGGTTTGGGTTGTGGTGTATCATTTAGCGTGACGTTCTATCAATATTTCATTTCAATCTAAGACATTTCTAGCAGAAATGTGGGTGCCAGAAGTTATCAAAAGAAAATAAAAAGGCCCACAATAAAGCTTTTTGTAATTCTATTGAAACAAAACATAGATGATCAGGGTAAGTCGCTGTCAACTGGTATGTTTTTATGATAGCAAAAGTCTTCTTGTAGCATGAATCATTCAGTTATTTGAAAAAAAAAATGTTAACATCAAAAGTGGGATTGAGTCTAGACGTGGTTTTGTTTTGTATTATATAAGTCAGTTTCAGACACTGGTTAATGTATTGATATGATAGGAAAACAAAAGATCAAATTATAGACTGAATTCTGTTTTAACATTTTCAGAAACTTTCATTTCCCATCTTGTTGCTGGGGGGTTCATTAATTTGCAAAAAGACATAGGACAGAGGGAATCTTAGTCCAAACTTTCCTTTCTACATAATAATCTTCACAGTGTTTCTGGTTTGCCCATGTGCATTACTTTGAATGATGATGTATTGTGATCCTCTCCTGATTTTGACACTGCCAGATGAGTTGAGTTTCCAGAATTTCTTCACTTCCTGGTTTCACGATTACAGCACGGATAAAGAACATCTGCACATCTTGTTTCCAGGTGCTGGTAAGCACAGATAAGAAAGTGTCAAGTGCTTAATGGGTGGGGAGGGACTTGACAACAATAACAATGACAAGAAATGGAAATCTGCAGTTAGTATTTAATAGCTTGTATTAATCTCTTTCGATTTTGATTCTTGTAAATTGTCCCTAGCCTAAATGTGTGATACATAATTCATTAGCCTGTTGTACTATATTATGACACTGTTGTTTTTGCTACCACACAATGAAAATATCAATGATGTCCTTGTAATGACATGTGTCATGTTTGCATCCACTCGTGGGGCTTCATATAATTTGTGCAGTGTACATTTAAGTTTATGTTCATTTCATGTTCAATGCAATATACATTCAAAGTATATACTGTGCCCTTAGGAGAACACAGAGTGTTTTCAAGACCTTATGAAACCCGCAGCACTCATTCAGTTGGTTGCACATCAAAAACTTGTGTCACAATGTTGAGTAGATATCTTGATGATACTTATGACTTTCTTGCCTTGCTTTTACATAGGTGTGACCTCAAGTAAACTTGTGTTGAAATGTGACCTACAGGAGCGATTGATCAGTCCCACCCTCCTTCCCTTCCAAGCTCAGTTTGTAAGTTGTCCTAAATTATCAGCCGATCTTTGCATGTATATCTTGATGTTCATAATCTCTACAAGCTAATCATAATTTGAGGGATGCCATTTAATCTTTCTACAAGTATGTAATTCACATTGAGAGGAAAGTTTCTTAAATAATGAATGCTAGATCTCCCTCAGGAAGTGCCCCTACTCTCCACTACCAACACCTTTTAAGTTTTTCATGAGCACCTTACCTAAACTTTATAGAAAAATGCTTTCTTTTGCACAAGTCAAAGTAACAACTGAGTCTCATCTAGAAACCACTCTGAGAACAGTTTAAGATATTTACTGGCTTGCCTGAATTGTTCAGTACTAGATGTGTTACCATCTTCTTAATTAAAAAAAAAAAATCAAATCGATGACCTCTCCATCTAAAATCAAACATTTAATTCAGATATTGCATGCATTTGTATTGCACTCATATCACCACAGGGAAATATGATTTCAGCCGCTCATTTTGGTTATGACAAGTATGATAAGACTGTATTTTGACAATTTTTGTATTACAAATAAAAATCAAAATTATTCCCTTGAATTAAATATTGGTATGAACAGTTTCGTTGTGTAATAAGATTATTTTTGTTTTTGTCTGTACAAACATGCAGAAACGTAAATGAAATGAAATGACATGAAGTGAAATTGTGTTACCAATGGTCGTACTCCCCTCACCATTGCAGCAGCTGACCACTGCTCCGAGTCCTGTTCACAGCAAGCCTCCAACACAAGGGTCATCCTCCACCACCCAGACAGTGCCGGTTAAGAGGCTGCGGGTCATTCAGATGGTCAAGATCAGTGGGGTGTGCGATTCTGTGGTGAGTGTTTATACACACACACACACACACACACACACACACATACACACCAACACACACACATGCACGCACACACACACACTTTTTTTGGTTCAACACCTCAGTCAAGTTCACTGCTTTTGTGTGGAAAATGAAAAAGAAAACAAGAAAAATAATTATGGTCTGTTACTCCTTTAAATTATAGGACAATCCTCTTTCAATCTAGCATGTTTTATGCATTTTGATAGAAAATATATGTGTGTGTGTGGGGGGGGGGAGGGATTGGGCTAAGTTTTAAACAGACAATTTGGCAATTCATTTCAAAACAAAAGAGGATTAAGGCTTTAAGACTCAATGCAAAAGTATCTCTCCATCTCCTGCATCTGCTAAACTTCAGAATGTTCTTTGTCCTGTTTTTCTTTTGTATAGCCATAAATGTAATTTATTATATTTGATATGTAATATTGACATATATATGTATTTATATCTTATCTGGAAAAAAAATCGTATTTACAAGTTCTGTTGGAGATGGAAAAAATAAATGAAAGAATGAAAGTATGGCAGGTTTCAACTTGACACTTGTCTGCTTCTGTCCACTGTCATTTTGAAGTATTTCATTCCACCTTGTATAAGTTTGGTTCCTTTTAACTCAATAGTTCTTTATTCTGGTATAGTGTTAGTCATGTCTCTTGTTCCTTTTATCATGTTTTAATTTGTTCTTGAATAAATCTAAACATTCCTTGTCTTTCTAGATGAACTCTCAATCTTCTCTATTCTACTTCTCGTCTCCTTCTTCCCCTTTCTTTTTCCATTTCCTCATGCTCATTGCACTTTTTTTTTTTGTAGCTGCACTTAGCAATTTAAAGCCAAGCTCACTACAACAACATTTATTGTCAAAACTATCACTTTTTTGACCATGCATTTCTCATGATGGTCAGATCTTTGGTCAGCCGGCCATAGCTCGAGCAACATCCTGTTGGAAGTTGGACTGGGAGGAATTAGACGCCAACCAGCAAAACTTCCATGCCCTCTGCCACCTACTCCATGAAAAGGTGCTGTAACAGTCTCTCTGCATCTACTGTATGACTCTGGGATTCTAGCTTTAAAGAGACTGCACAGTACTGGTTTAGGTGACGATTCAGGTTTATATCATTTTTGGTGAGATAATGAGAAATCTCGCATGAAATATTAAAGAGCATGTAATTTTAAGAAGGATGCAACATTTATTTGATGAAAATTGGCCTTGAAGTTGATGAGGTATCCAAAACAGCAATCCTAATCAAATTGACAGGTCACTGCTTTTATTAGGATATCTTTGTTTTACCTTGTTTTTAGATATCTTACTCATTTCAAAAGCGATTTTCATCAAACTTTTGACTCCCTTTAAAATTGCATGCTCTTTAAACATTCTTAGAGTGGTTTCTAAATACCTTACAAAACGTTACAAGCTGAATCCTCACCTCAACCACTACTGGACAGTCTCTTTAAACTGAAATGGTATTTTTGCCATCAAGACTTTTCTGTTTCATGTGTATTGACCCATGTATGCCTTCATATTTTCTTCCCATGTTTTATCTGATGGTGGTACTTGTTTTGTATTATTTTGTTTCTCATTCTTTTCTATATCCCCCTGGGCTTAGCACTGGAAAGTAGAAGCCTGCCTCAAACTACATTTTCCTCTTGTCTGATGCTAGATTGCATCACCATGATCTCAATAAGAATGATAATTCTGTTGTAATACTGTACTTCATAACCTCTTTCTTTATTAGAAAAAAAAAATCATGGCAGTTATCCTCAGTGGCATTTTTTTTTTCTCTCTCTCCCTCTGTCTGCCTGTTTCTTTCTCTATTTCTCACTCTATCTCTGCCTTTTCCGTCTCTGTGTGATTCTGTTGTGGTCTTTGTATCTGTATCTCTCTCTTGTAGGAAGTGGCCTTATTGACTCGTCTTGACCCCAACGAGGTGACCAACTATCCTTACTCCGCTAGCAGCCTGTCAGCCATCCCCAAGCCCAGGGGACACTTCCTCATCTTCCCTTCCCTGGCTCTCTCTCTGCTGATCAAGCCAGTTGCTACCAGCGAGCTGATGCTTCCAGGTGACTTCCAGCCTGTGGCAGAGAAACCGGTTTCTGATGCGGTCGCCATGGTCACAGAATACCTGGACCAGGTGATGTCAGGAAAGACCTCAAGATTTTTGTTTGTTTGTTTGTTTCTTTAAACCACTGATAGTTTGCAATATTATTTCAGATTCTGATTTCTTAATTTTGTTTGATTAAACAATCAGATGAAAAATGAGGAAAGAAACAAACAAACAAAAAAACTTTGTGCACTTTGCTTCTGTGATTGTGATCTTTTCATGTGAAACACATGTGACCGAGAGAGTCTTGCAAACGTTACTCTGTAGTTTCATGCAAAGGGGGAAATTAGAATATAATTTTTTATTGTGCTTTTGAATTTCACAAATTAATTGGGTAACAGTCTCTGCTTTAAGTAAGCAGCTGTGTTGAAGTAAGGTTAACTGAAACACAAACTGAAACATAATTATGCTGCCATTAATTTCTGTATGTCTTCTGTATTGTCTGTATAATCTAAACCTAACCAAAATCTCGTACAGTATATCTTTGCTTTAAAAAGATACATAGATAAACGTGAATGTGAATTCAACTGCCTGAGAAGAGAATGGGTTTTGAGGAGTAGCAAACTTAGTTCATCTAGAGTTATTTGAGTTATTGCCGAATGCAGAATCCTCTTCCTACATTGTACAACCTCTCTTAAAGCGAAGAGAGATTAATTTGTGAAGTTACTAAAAAGATAAAGAACATTTCGTAAAATCAGCAGCAAAATGTAATTAAACAAAATAAACAAGTTATATTTTCTTCTTTAAATTAATATTCGATAGCTTGAGATCTCAGAGAAATTCAACCCTCTCCTAGCCAAGTCTAATCTGACCCCAAGTCTCGTCAGCTTGCTGACCAGGAGCACAACATCGACGAGGCAGCCCAGACGATCACGCGCACCACAACCTGCTCAGGTGGGTTTAGAGATGAGAGATCAACACTTACTGTCTTCAGTTATTATGATGATCTCTGCAGGACTCTGTGTGTGACGTTGTCTTTAAGATCTTCAAATCCTGGGCTTAGTTTTCCTCAGAACTGTTTATTTTGTTCAAATAAACTTGACTTGGCTAAAATATACTGAATAAAAAGGTTAGCTGGAACTAATCAAACTCAGCAAATTGGTACTAAACATAGCAGTTTTGGACAACAAAATTCATTTTAATCTTTAATAAACTGTGGTACAACTTGTTAGTGGAGAATCAAATGCATATTTAGCAGTTTAAAGGCATTATATTACTCTGCAACCAAGTGTTGTAGTAGTATGAACAATATGTCCCAAAATGAAAGCTTCTTTGATATACCTTATGAAAAACTAGAAAAGTAGTACTCCAAATAAAAAAGAAAGAAAGATATATTCAACATCAAAGCACAGACAAGTGGTTTTTAAGACTTGAGTTCTGGATAGAATCTTGTAAAATTGCAATCTCATACAAGTTTTCTAATAACACATAACCTGCTTCAGTTTTTAACCAAACACCCCTACCAACAACATGTTAAAGAAGCAGGGGCTGCCATTTTCAACAAAGTTTGGCAAAAATCAGTTGTGCAAATTTAGGTACCACCAACATTGCAAGAGAGTAAACCTTCAAACCCATGAATAGGCCTGATCTAAAAAATATTGTAATATAAAGAATTACTCTCAAAAAGAAGAAAAGCAAAACAAGTTTTTTTTTTAAATCTTAGAAAGTTTTAAAACACTGACATTTAGACAAAAAGCTAGCTGTCCCATCATTAAACTGTGATGTCTTTACATTTACATGTAGATAGTTATATGAGATGTCTTTTCTACCAATCTCCCTTAATTTTGCAATTAGGGTCATGAGGTGGTGTTTCACCTTATTACGTGCATTCAATCCATGTAAATGTACGGTAACATAATACCATTGTTCTTTCTTCATGTTTCTTATGTTTCTACCAGCCTGCCTTTAGCTACACACCAATGGGAAGGGGGAGAGGGAGGGGACGGGGCCCCACCAGAGGCCCTCCACCAACCCAGCATGGCTTCCAGACGGCCACGAACCTCGTTCGGTCACCGGCCGGCCCGAGCTCCAAACGCTTCTGCACCATACCCATGGAGAGCAGTGTCTACGACTTCGAGTACTGAAGACAGCGTCACAACGACAGACCAGGACTGCTAGAACTGCACTCTATGGCACTTGCCCTGTGGCCTGATGGGGCAACCGAAACATGACTCTTGCTTGACCAGAGATGCAAAGTGGTCAATATTGAGAAGTCATTATGTGCGACAGAATGGCTATAGCAAGCAAAAATGAAATCGTTGATATTCACAAGCCTCTACAATAGAAATGTCTGCTTGAATGAATAGCATGCATATACATACTTCAAGAATATAAGCTGTTACTGACAGCCGAAAGTTGGCTCCAAAGCATCCATGACCTAGCAATAGCTGCTAGTGCATGTAAGCCAGAGTGTCAATTAAAAATGCGTATTTATAAGATGAGAACAGATTGAAATGAAAGGTGTGTTCACAAAGATTGCAGGTACAGACTGTACATGTGGAAATATCCGTAGGTTTTGTGTGTTTTAACCCTTTTGCTAGTGTAGGCACAGTATCTCGAGAAGTACACTGTCATCTATCCTGTTCACAGCTAACCCCTATCAGTGGTGGATGGTACCTTAATTGTAATCACTGACGCCTTTTCGTCTTTATAGATACCAAACACTGCCATTATCAAAATGTGCATGATAGCAAAATAGACAACTTTCAATATTATATTAATTTATTCTCTTCTAATATATTTTGTGTTTTTTTTTTTCTGTGCAGAATTGCAAGAAATTTTACATAACTTTTAGCAGAAATGATATCTTAAAGATATAGGACCTATATGAATTGGATAAAGGACAACAAAGCCTGTTTTGTCTGGAACTCAATTCACGGAGCAGTAAGTCATGACTTTGATAATTCTATGTCATGGTGATATTGAAATATGCCCTACAAAATCTACAGTATTATTCATCTGCGTGGCTGCATGTACACATTGGGTATTGCTTTCTATCTGCCATTTGGTTTATTCTGAACTTCCTAAGTGTCAGGTGCTCCATGTTATGTAATTTTAAATCTCTTTATTCAAGGCAAAATACCACTAAAGGTATTACAAAGATGTAAAGTTTAGTACATAATGTAATTGGTGTAAATTATCTAACAATGTGTGGTATTTGTAATACACCATCTCTCAACACTGAGCTGTGTACAAGCATGATGGGGTTACTTACCTGCCCACAAGATATTCACGTCGTGGGCCAGTGTGTAACGTGTGAGGGATATGGAATACCCATTTCAGCATGTGGGGTATCAGCGATGGATTTCGCCAATAGATATCCATAATTTATACTAGCAACTAGCAGTTTGATCCAGTTTGTGCTCCCAATATTGCTTCTATTAGGCTTTTATTTTTCTTCTGTTATAGTCTAGTGGGATTTGGAGAAAATATGACTGTTAGAGGCATTTTTTAGTAAAAGTTGGGAACCGGTCCATTTTGTATAATTCGAGTACGCTGAATCCAAAAATTCCGGTTCCCAAGCGGAATTTTGAGTCTAAGAGCATCTAATTTGCATAAACAAAATGGCCGCCAATTCATCGCTTTTTAAGGTATTTCGATGATCTAATTTTCATGAAATCTCCATAGACATGCAGAAATAGTAATAATTTTAGAAATTAAGGTGCGGAGACAATAGCTAAGTCGTTATTGTTCATAACTATCACTTATAATATGCAAATTAAGAAGTGAAATATGCAAATTAGGAGTTGCCGCTGATACAGCAATGCATTACCGCATATGCATAGTAGCCCTATCACTTCTGTTTTTAATCATTTTAACAAGTTATCGGGCAAACAAAAAGTACGTGGTGTCGTCAGAGTCCAATCAAGTCCTGCAATCAATCAATTCATAAGAGTTGAATGACACTTATGCAAATATCTATACAAATTGGTATACAAGAGGATACATAACTGGCAAGATTCTAGATTCTACAACGCATCGCCGCAATAAATTATATGAATCTGAATCATAATTCTGATGATAGTTATCATTGTATCACGACCGGTTCACGATTCCTAGTCTGATAAAGAGATACAAGAACCAACTTCAAGTATTAAAATAAAACACGCATCTCATTTGCATAATAGATTATGCAATTTTTTTTTTCCATTTTCTCAACATATTTTCCCCTAAAACAAAGTTTTACTATCAAAATGTACCTTGGCGTAGTGAAATGTGATATGCTATCGGTCAAACAAAGTGTATATGGTGTCATCAGAGTCCGAGGAAAATTAAGCACTGGAATCAACCAATTCAGATAAAAAAATATAACAATAAATTTGCAATTACGTATGCAAATTGGTATGCAAGAGGCTATACTACGACAGGCTTCGAGATTCCCCAACACATTGCCGCGATATAGGAATCTCAATCATTATAGTGATCATATCAAGACCTAAATTGATGATTCTTTTGTGACAAAGAGATACAAGAAAAAAAGGCTATTAGAAATGCCCTAATAATCTAATTTGCATAATGAATTATACAAATAGTTGGCCATTTCTATGAATATATTCCCTAAAACAAAGTTTTGCTATCAAAATGTACCTGGTGTACTGAAATACAGCTAAGTTATCGGGCAAACAAGTTGCACATCATAGTGTCGTCAGAGTCCGAGGTAAATCAAGTACTGGAATCAATCAATAAAGAAGAACTGAATAACTTACGGAAATATGTTTGCAAATTGGTATTCAAGAGGCCGTAGACCAGGCAGGTTTCAAGATTCTTCAACGCATGCCGCAATATATGAATATGTTTCATAACAGATTACATCAAGGCCTGTTAATGATTCCTGGTGTGATTAAGAGATACAAAAATTAACTGCAACTACTAACCAACAAACCTCTATTATCTCATTCGCATAATAAATTATGCAAATATTTACCCATTTCTGTCCATATTTACCAAAAAACAAGTTTTTGCTATCTTAGTTATCGGGCAATCACAATATACATTACCCTATAGATTAGTGCAAGGTCACTTTTTCCTTCCCTGTACTTTGTCGTTTTCATTGGATAAATTGGTTTATAATTATTTTCAATCTGCAGTTTCAATCTGCAAGTCTGGCAACTTTCATAAATCTCGTCTGCGAACATAATTTATGGCTTTTTTATCTATCTCTACACCCATTCTTCAGGGTCAAAAAAAAAAAAATCCTGGTATCTCCGGACAGTGTCGGAAACAGAAAATAAGGATGACTTTGTAATTCTTCAGTCATCAACGCCTTTATATTTTGGCTGTCGAAGAAACATAATCTGAGTCGAAAAGTCTATTTCTCAATCGAGCTTAATTGATCTATACATTCATGCAAGGTTTGCATCATCACACTGTTGCTAACATGCACGCGCTGCTGAACATCGTAGGCCTGATTTGTGACATTTGCATCGAAACGTTCTGCATTGTTTTCGCATGCAAATGAAATCATCTCAAGGCAACTTTGCAGGATTGGAGCTAGATATATCAGTTGTACAGGCTGTAGGTCAGATCAAAACGTTCCCACCCATTATCTAAAGGTGAAGAAAGATCAGGTCTGGCACAGTGAGCAGGTTTTCTTCTTTCTTTCTTTTTTATACAGGAGTATTGTCGTTGATCTGCTTCCGCGAGCGTTCAGTTTACATTTGTTGGTAAAATGGCGGAACATAATTTTTATTTGTGCCAAACGAGCTTGTGTGATGCATCTTTTGAATAGAATATAAGTTTATTCTTATAAAGACGACTGATAACAACCATGTCTTGAAATCCTTTAGTTTTCTTCTCGTACAAGCAGCATCCTTAATGATTGTGAGTCCTTGATCACTTGCTTTACTAAGAGTGCTACTGTCAGTATCAGTCTGACTGAAAAAACACAACTCCAGCATCTACGGAAGAAAGGTCTCTTTGAGGTAGCTATCGGATCGATGTTATCTCTCCAGGGAACAAAAGTAACCTCATGTTCGCAAGGTGGTGGAAAACCCAGGTCCTCCATAAAAAAGATCAATATCTTAATTCTTGGGCAGAAATTCAAGTGACAACATGGATATTCAAAAACTATACTTGATAAAGCATATAATGAGAGGCGAAATGGCGACCATTTACGTCTGATACGAAGTGGAATCTTTTGTATGTAACATGGTTCCTAATGAGTATTCAGTATTCATTAGTTTTTACAAACCACTGGTCCTTAAAGCTAGAGACCTATTTGCTAAGAATGTCATTTCTATGATCTGAATCACACTTCGTGAAATATATCAGAAGTCAGACACACAAGGGAACGTGGCGTCGTCCAGTTAAGAATAAATTGAAATGCATCAATACCTAGTGGTTATCACTGGCGGTATGTTATCCACGCATATTGAAAACAAAATAAAAAAGGACCAGGAAGGTGTAAACCCCTTATTTCGCAGATTGCACTGGCCGAGGCAATTTCAGAGTTCAAACTGTCTTGAAGTTGACTAAGTTACATTCTTTGAACAGATGTAGAAGGATCAAATCTAGGTAGATGTATGCCACACGTCTTTTTTTTTTTTTTCATTTCCTCTCCCTCACTGCTATTGTAACATCGTTATTTAAGATTATCATGACAAGGCGCGGTCAGAGTGGCAAAAGATCGCTAAGTTTAAGATCGTGAAGTCTTCGCGATCTTTTGTTGTCCGGTAACATTGGCAAGAGATCGAGAAGTTTGGCGAGGACGGCATTATAAAATGAAATATCCCTGTAGTGGGAAGTTTCGCGGAAAGTTTGCAGTCACACGCACTTGAAAAACTTTAAGATCTTAAAGATTGCGATCTTAAACTTTTCGATATTTTGCCAATCTGACCGCGTTTTTTGAGATCTTGGAGATCGCGATCTGAAACTTTTTGATCTTTTGCCAGTGTGTGATCGCGGCTATTCTACAAGCTTAACTTCCCAATGGATCCTTCTCCAGTCTTTAAAAAGAATATATATATGATTTCATCTAACGGACTTACAACATATTTTGTTTATTCATTGGGGCATCAGTAATGCTTGTTGTGATATTAAAGATGTTTTTCTTCGACTTGCAAGAAAAAAAAAAGCCTCAAGAGAAAATACTATAAAACCACCTATCCCATTTCAACCTATAGACGAATGCTTGCTATGTATAATCATATGTTATCATATATGAGAATAATGAATAAATAGAATAAATAGAATTTCTGTGCTGATGCTACAGATTTGCATATTGGAACAATACAATAATGGATGTTGCATATGAACACGATGGCATTGATCGATGAAATTTTTCCACCCCTCCATAAAAAGTTGAGTCATGATCCGCGTAGAGAGAGTTTTCATGAATTCGTTTTGCGATTATCGATGTACTACGCAATATTGCGGCTATTTTGTATGTATTATGCAAATTAGATGTTAAGGTTCATTCTCTTGAATAAGACCCTTTTTTGTTTGTTTTGTTTTTTGTTTTGTTTTTGTTTTCTTGCCATAGCGCAATCAATTTTGGTTAAGAATCGGGTTCCTAACTTGAATTCTAAAAAAAAAAAAAATCCAAAAGGACCTTTTTACAGGATTTGAAAAATAAAATCCCACCAGGGTATATAGGCTATTGAATTAACTGCATGCACAAATTAAAAACTCATGAAGCATACATTATGATGTGCATATCAATTACAATATTTGCAATTTATTTTGATACCACTGAGAAGGGATTCTGGTATTTATCTAACCCTTGAAACCTGATAGTCTACATATCTAATGTTTTTGAATTCCCTCTCACAAAAAATGTAAAAATTACTCTTTAGTGTTAATAATTATATATTCATCTGCATATTTCAGTCCTAATTTGCATTATTTTGAAAGAAATATATGCCTACTATTTACCACCTGAAAAATGTTTATCCTTCAAGGTGCTAATTCCATTCTATGTACAAAGATTTCAAATCACTTTTTCCAGCTCATTTGCAAAAAACAAAATCTAGAAAATGCTTGTCTGAAATTGACAATTTCTGTGGCTGGGCAGCCATTTTGTTTATGCAAATTAGATGGTCAAGATTGGTGAATTTTGCTTGGGAACTGGAGTTTTCCTCACCCTCAAAACCTAAAAGTCTACATATTTAGTGTTTAACTTGCCATTCAAGAAAAATTGTAACAATTAATCTTCCAGTGTTATTATATACTTATATATCTGCATATTTCAGTCCTAATTTGCATAATTATGAATAAAATATACAATTTACCACCTGAGAAACGTTTATCCCTCAAATTGCTAATTCAATTCTCTGTACAAAGATTTCAAATCACTTTTTTTCAAGCTCGTTTGCAAAGAATTTCTAGAAAATGCGTGTCCGAAACTGACAATTTCTGTGGCTGGGCAACCATTTTGTTTATGCAAATTAGATGGTCAAGATCAGTGAATTTCGCTTGGGAACCAGAGTTTTCCTAACCCTCAAAACCTTAAAGTCTACATATTTAGTGCCTAACTTGCCTCTCAAGAAAAAGGAAACTGTAAAAATTACTCTTCCAGTGTTAATATATATATATACATATATATATAATATATATATATGCATATTTCAGTCCTAATTTGCATAATTATGAAAGAAATATACCATTTATCACCTGGGAAACCTTTATCACTCAAATTGCTAATTCTATTCTCTGAATTTCAAATCAAGATTTCAAATCACTTTTTTCAAGCTTGTTTGCAAAGAATTTCTAGAAAATGCGTGTCTGAAACTGACAATTTCTGTGGTTGGGCAGCCATTTTGTTTATGCAAATTAGATGGTCAAGATCAGTGAATTTCGCTTGGGAACCGGATTTTTCGGATTCAGCATACTCAAATTAGGTAAAATAGACCGGTTCCCAACTTTTACTCAAAAATGCCTCTAACACCTTTTTAGAGAGCCCTTTTTCAGAAATCCCACTAGACTATTATTGCCTCGATTGATTCTGCCACCTTTTTCTCTTTTTTTTTTTTTTTTTTTGCAAATAGTAGAGGCTACTATGTAATCCCGTGAGATTTTTGTGCCAAAATTGAATTTTTTCTCTAACTTTGTCAATTTCGGGGTGCTGAATCAAAAAAACTTTGGTTCCATTTTTTCTGACCACGTCTTCAGCCGCCATTTTGAATTTCAAAATGGCCGCCCTAGCAGACTGTATTTTGACCCATATTTCATAAAGTGAGCATTGTAGAAGCTTAAAATTTGGTGCAAAATGCATGGGTGTGGTGTCAGACACTCTGATAAATCTTTTTCTGATATTGTGGATTGTTTTGATACAATTTGTAGGCTGCCATCTTGAATTTCAAAATGGCTGCCATAGCAAGCTGTATTTTTACCCATATCTCATAAAGTGAGCATTGTAGAAACCTCAAATTTGGTGCATACATCGTTATAATGTCAGACACTCTGATATATCATTTTCTGACTTTGTGGATTGTTTTGTACAGTTTGTAGGCCGCCATCTTGAAATTGAAAATGGCCGCCATAGCATTTTTACCCATATCTCAGTTTGCAATTATTGTAGAAGCATCAAATTTTCATAAAACACTTTAATGCACTTTAACGCGCTAAAACGGTTCTTCTTTTTTGTCTCTCAGGCAACACGTTATTTTGCGTTGTGGAACCTTGTTAATGATTATATTTAATCCCAATCAATGAATTTTTGTACAAAAGCAAGCATTGATGCAATTGAAGGGGAACTTCAAAAACTTGATGCTGCCTCAGTCAAGAGAATGAAGACAAACAAAGAAAAGTCTCGCAATGGCAAGAAATGCTGATGGTCACCCTTCCAGGCATCCCATTCACAATCTTGTTTGTTGGTCATAAACTGAAACACTTAAGGTTTGCTAGATATATTTCTGGAATAACACAGAATGAAGAAGGAATAAGTAGGCTTTTTCCTGGTTGCCCTTGAGTGGGTCATCTTCAGTTAATAAGACTTCCAAGATGCTTACTGCTGTACAGCCAATGATTCTCAAACAACAAAGGAGCGATAATACCTTAGTTCTGTGCCACTTTACATGCATCAGAATTCCTCCACAATTTAGAAGATCATAACACGAGGGTAATGTAAGAAATAGTCACTGCCTTGAAGCTGACAAATGTGGTGTTTGGCAGTCAGGTATCAGAAACATTCAAGGGAGATGCTCGAGAAAGAGATGAAATGGGCAGTTTAATTTTCTGTACTATTTTTTTTTTTTTTGTATCTGAGAGAATTAAAATGTATTAATTTCTTGAATATTGTGAGAAAGGCCAGACATTAAGCTCGTTGCAAAAAAAGAAAAAAAAAAGAAGAAGAAAAAAAAAAGAACACCATGGAAGATTGGATCCAAAGTCATTAAGCTTACGGGATCACCAATTCTTCATAACATTTCTATCGGTTCTACAGCCTGATAGACCTGTCATTATACAGCCATTGCTGAACGATGCAATTATTGAAAGGTATAAGTTCTAAGCAATTCCACAATCACTCTTCATCTCATTGTTTCATGGCCTTCTCCTCATTCTCACTATTAAAGGTTCATTTTTCCTACCCAATGCCTTAGAAACTCACAAAAATGAGCCAAATAATCATCTTGAAAGTTGAAATACTGAGCAGTCAATTCCATCTGCCACAGAGACCACATCATGGAAAGAAAAAAAAAAATAGTTCATCAAAGATTTCATGGGATTTAAATACAGTCACCCGTCACTCACAACAGATAGCCTCATTCCATTGTATGTATTA